>NC_141075.1:28598573-28743573 GCF_041138505.1 Cibotium barometz | reverse complement strand
TAGATCGCCCACTTTCTTTATGACAGCATATAGTATCTGGGAGAGAGCTTCTTGTACTTCCCTAAGGATAAGGAACTTCTTTTTGGTCATACTCGAATGAAGACCATATCTGATTCTTCAAACTCTCTCTCTGATCTCTTTTTATCTGCATACTGCTTTTGCCTATCTTGGGCTACCTTTATATCTTTAGAGATTGATTGCATTTGCTAGTCCATATCATCAAGCATTTGTTTGGACATTTTGACTCTGATCAATGGGTCAGACCAAGTCAACAATGTAAGGCAATCTTGTCCATACAAAGCTTTGAAAGGACTCATCCCAATGCTTCGATGATAAGAAGCATTATAAGCAAATTCGACCAGATGCAAATGGCTTAACCACTTCTTGGGTTCCCTGTGTTGCAGCATGACCGAAGGATATCTTCTATTACCTCGTTCACTCTTTCAGTTTGACCATCTGTTTCAGGGTGATAGGCTGTGCTGAGATCCAAGAAAGTTCCTACTGCTTCGAAGAATGCAGTCCAGAATTTCAATGTGAATTTGGGATCTCTGTCACTTACTATCCTCCTAGGTAAGCCATGCAATCCAAAGATCTCTTTAAGGAAAACTCTGGCAACATCCACTGCAGTGTATGTTTCTTTCACTGGAATCAGATGGGCAAATTTGGTTAGCCTATCAACTACCACAAAATGGAGTTATAACCTGATTGCACTTAAGGTAATCCAGTGACAAAGTCCATAGTGATACATTCCCACTTCATCTATGGAATGTCTAGAGGCTGCAGTTTCCCTAGCATCTTGACTCTCTCTGCCTTGACTCTTTGACACATTAAGCAATTTCGCACATGATCAAGTACATCCTTTTTGAGTCCTGGCCAAAAGAAGCTTTTCTTCACAGACATATAGGTTTTTATAAACCCTGGATGTCCAACTATCAGGCTATCACGGGCTTCTCTCAAAATTCTTCTCTTTATTTCCTCATCATTGGGGATACATAGCCAATTATTATAATACATGCATCCTTCATCCAATTTGTACCCAAGAACTCGACTCATTTCCTGTGAGGATTCTTGGGTAGCAATAGGGACAAAGAATTTGTCCTACATGATTTTTTCCTTTGCTTCACTAATCAATGGATTTGACACCACGATAATTGCAAGCAAGGAGGCTTTTCTGCTGAGTGCATCTGCAACCACATTTTCTTTCCCCAACCAATATTTAATTTCAAAATAAAATTCCTGCAGGGTCTACATTGTTGACATATCGAGCTCATCTAGTGAGGCGGTGGATACTGATGACCCACTTGGGGGATAGGCCCCACACTTACACCACTGGCATGGTTAGTGAGATCTTGGGTGATATGCGGCCAGTGGGATGACAAGCTGTGTGGCAGCCATTCTAGAGACTGGCATAGTTATAGTGCCAGCTCATTTAGTTGAGTTCACACTATAGAGAACCCTTGTATGTATTTGGTTGAGTACCTTTCATATTATGTGTACTCTTATCTTGTATATGGTGTGTTGAGTGAAGAAGAAGAAGATTTTCAGCCTCTCACCTTGTGTGTTCTCTATTAGGGTTTTGTGAGTGTGTGTGTGCTTGCAAGAGCTCAAGCTCTCTTCCCCCCCTGCATCTTTTCATGGTATCAGAGCCTGGTTCATGCTAAGGGCTGAGCTGCAAGCAAGAGAACCATAGGAAGCGGTATGAGGATAAGAGCTTTAACTATTCTTCCCTATTTGTGTTGGTGACTACACCCTTGTCGGGAGCTCTACGGGAGGCACCAGCAAACGATCTCTGATTGAGGAGCTTTCTTCGCGGGAGTAAAGCTATAGGGCAACTATACTGTCCTATCAGACAAAAACTTTCTAGGCCTAAAATGCGTTTTGGGTGCGTCTGGACCTCCGTTTTTCAGAAAGCAGGCGATTTCGAGCACTACGGATAAGTCATCGATTCTCTGCAGAACTCTATTTTTAGAATTGCAGGAAGACAGATTGGCTCTGCAGACACTGTGTGTGCTGCAAAGAGGTCAACAGTTGCCATTGGGTGTATATATGCACATTAAGGTCACTGGTTGTGACATTTGAGTGTACTACAGTACCGCTGCAGAAAATACAGCAGTTTGTGCAGGTTAAACCAGAGTGCTGTTTTTGGTAAATTTGTGTATCTGGCAAGATGTCAAATGATGGCATAACCCAGATTGTTGCTGAGAAGCTTGATAAGAACAACTTCCATGTTTGGAGGTTCAGGTTGACGAATTTCTTGATGGGAAAGGGCTACTGGGACTATATAGAAGGTGAGCATAAAGAGACACCGGAGATACTGTTGCAGATATGAAAGAGTTCAAGGATTGGAACCAAGGAGCCAGAAAGGTTATGTATTGGCTCTCTATCAGTATACAGGACACCATGATTGGGCACATACAAGATGCCAAGTCCCCCAAGGAGGCATGGGACACCTTGGTAAAGCTCTATGAAACAAATACCAAGGCACGAAAGATACAGTTGAAGAATAAACTTCATACTATGGAGAAAAAGAGTATGTCTGTGAATGACTATGCATTGAAGATAAAGGGTATTGTGGAATCCCTTGCATCTATTGGTGTTTCAGTAGATGATGATGATAAGGTGGAAGTCTGTCTACGTGGTCTCGGGCCACAATACAAGGCATTCAAGACGTCTATTCAGACTCGGGAAAACATTCCCAATTTTATAGATTTGGTGTCTATGCTGATTATAGAAGAGAAGAGCTTGGGTGAAGACCAACAGTCTTCAAAAAACAAAAACAGTCCGGAGCAACAGGCCTTCTACACAAGTTCAAGAAGAGGACGAGGTAGAGGAGGCCGTGGATGCAGTCAAGGAGGTGGCTGAACAGGTAATCTCAGAATTATGGCTAGTAACAGCAACAACAATAGTCCCAGAATTCACAACAACAACACACAGGTGGAAGAGGCCGATTCAAAGGCAAGGGGAGTCAAAGAGGTCGTGGAAACTGGCAAAGGCAGTATAATGACACACGTGGATGTTTTTATTGTTGTGGTAAGCATGGACATGTGCAGATAGAGTGTTACAAGAAGCAGGTTGACATACAAAATGGGAAATTGCAGCAAAACAACTATGCATCCTCAAGCAGAAACCATGAGGATAATGAAAGGTTATTTGTTATGCAGCATGTTGTGAATGCCATGTATGAAAATGTAGATGCAGCACATAAAGATGATGTATGGTACGTTGATTCAGGTGCTTCGAACCACATGACAAGTCATGGGGAGTGGTTCAAGGAGATGAAAAACCTAGAAAGACCAGGTTTTGTGGAAACAAGGGATGACACTGCTCATCCAATTGCCCATGTTGGAGATGTGCCATTGTCTATGCAGGATAGCAAAGTGAAGTACCTTACAGATGTACTTCATGTACCGAACATAACAAAGAATCTAGTTTCAGTTTGCCAAATGATTGAGCAGGGTTTGCAGGTTCGGTTTAACCCTGATGGTTGTTATGTTGAAGACTTTAAAGACAACTGCAGGTTGGTTGCAAAAGGCAACAGAGTGGGTAGAATGTTTACGTTGACTGTAAACATGCCTGAAGTGAGTGCTGCAATGTTTCAGAAATTGTTGCAGACCCAGACATGTGGCATAAAAGAATTGGACATGTGAATGTGCAGAGAATGAAGTCTATGCAGACTAAAGGAATTGTGACAGGGTTGCCAAAATTTAAAGTTGAAGGTATGCAGAGAATATGTGAAGCATGCCAATTTGGAAAGCAAACAAAGCATGTATTTCCACGTAGCAGATATGTGAGCAGAAATGCACTAGATGTTATGCATTCAGATGTATGGGGTCCTACGAAGACCATGTCTATGGGAGGCTGCAGGTATTATGTGACATTTATTGATGACCACACAAGGAAAGTGTGGGTATACTTCATGAAGGAGAAGGGTAAGGTGTTCGCTCACTTTCAGAATTTTAGAGTTATGGTTGAAAAGCAAACAAGAGTACTTCTCCAATGAGTTCTCTGAATTTTTGACGAAGAATGGTATTCAGAGACAGTTTACATGCAGATACACTCCGTAGCAAAATGGAGTTGCTCAGCGAAAAAACAGGCACATTGCTGAGATTGCGCGAGCATTGATGGAAGAGAAGAATATGCCGCATAGCTATTGGGCTGAGGCTATTTCTACAGCAGTTTACATCATGAACAGGACTCCAACGGCAACCATACATGATGTAACTCCAGAGGAGAGGTTTTGAGAGTTGTGATAGCAATGGCTGCGTCACAAAGAAATGGTCTTTACATCATATGGATGTAAAGAATGCATTCTTGCATGGGGATTTGTAAGAAGAGGTGTATATGTTGCAGCCACGTGGTTATGAGGATGTAGGTCACCCCGAGCATATTTGCAGGTTGAAGAAAGCCTTGTATAGCTTAAAACAAGCACCAAGAGCATGGTCTGACAAGATTTCTGAATATCTTGACTATTGGCTTTCATGTAGCCAATGCAGATTTCTCGCTATATGTGAGACATGGTGATAGAGGGGTTGTGCTTGTTGTCATCTATGTAGATGACTTAATCATTACGGGAGACCATGATGCAGAGATCTTTGATGTAAAGATCTCTTTCATGTAGCCAATGCAGATTTCTCGCTATATGTGAGACACGGTGATAGAAGGGTTGTGCTTGTTGTCATCTATGTAGATGACTTGATCATTATGGGGGACCATGATGCAGAGATCTTTGACGTAAAGATCTTGCTTAGATAAAAGTTTGAGATGAAGGATCTCGGGGAGCTCAGATATTTCTTGGGCATTGAGGTGATTAGGTCACCACATGGTATTGGATTATTGCAAAGACAGTATGGCTTGGACATGTTGTCCAAGTATGGTATGACAGGCTGTAAGCCTATCTCAGTGCCATTGGATCAGAATGGCAAGTTGAGTGCAGATTCAGGAGAGATTTTGGAGGATCCTACTATGTATAGTTGGATCAGAATGGCAAGTTGAGTGCAGATTCATGAGAGATTTTGGAGGATCCTACTATAGGTCTTGGCAGGAGACCTTGACCTTGTTTATGTCAGCACACAGGATCAGGTAGCTGACATCTTCACCAAAGCATTGGGTACAGAGAAGCTCCGCAAATTCAGGGCTTCGCTTGGTGCACATGAGATGGAGTTGAGCTCGAGGGGGAGTGTTGAGATATTGAGCTCGTCTAGTGAGGCGGTGGACACTGATGACCCGCCTGGGAGATAGGCCCCACACTTACACCACTGGCATGGTTGGTGAGATCTTGGGTGATATGCGACCAGTGGGATGACAGGCTGTGTGACAGCTATTCTAGAGACTGGCATAGTTATAGCGCTAGCTCATTTAGTTGGGTTCACACTATAGAGAACCCTTGTATGTATTTGGTTGAGTACCTTTCATATTATGTGTACTCTTATCTTGTATATGGTGTGTTGAGTGTTGAGTGAAGAAGAAGAAGATTTTCAGCCTCTCACCTTGTGTGTTCTCTATTAGGGTTTATGAGTGTGTGTGTGCTTGCAAGAGCTCAAACTCTCTTCCCCCCTGCATCTTTTCATACATCCATCTCCTTTGGCGCATGTTAAGATCTCTTTGGGTGAAATCCACTTCAGACTTTGATCATCTGTCCATCAAGGTGAACCTTTGTCTCAAAAGATGATGATCTCCCACAACTTTAGAGCATAAACTATTGAGAGTAACTCCAAGTCATGGACGGCATAATTTCTCTCATGTGTTCTGAGTTTTCTAGATTCATAGGCCACTGCATGACCTTTCTGCATAAGAGCACCGCCAATACAGAGTCTTAATGTTCCATCTTTCTTCTTTTGAAAGAGAACGGGCACACCCCAAGGTGAGACACTGGGTCTGGTGAATCCCTGATCTAACAGTTGTCTTAACTACTCCTTAAGTTCTATGGCTTCAGGGACTAGCATTTTGTATGCACGCTGAGCCACTGGTGGGCTGAGCTATGGGGGTTAACTCGATCTCATGATCTACTTTGCGAGACAGAGGCATCTCAATCAGCTCTTCAAGAAACACATCTGGATACTCACTTAACCACTCTAGTTCTTTAGCCTTGCATTTTATGTCTACTGGATTCATCTTAACGACATAAACAGCTTGTCTCTTTTTCTGAGCCCTTTTAATAATTTGGAAGCCTTGACTAATTGCAACACTAGGGATCCGAAAATTCCAATTCCTTGAACTTTATTCTTGTGAAGGTCAAGGAAAGAGATGGTTCCTTTGTGATGACAATGAATATCAGCCTGATTATTTTGGAGCCAATCCATTCCAAGGATTCTATCATAGATTCCCAAGGGTAGGACTCTAAACTGGCACTCTGTTACGTTCCCATCTAGGCTAAACTGAATAAGGTTTGTCTCAAGGTGTGTGAAAAGAATCTTTCCATTGGCCAATTCCACTTGCATAGGTTTCCCTGATTTTTTATTTAGGACTAATTTACGCAGACATCCTAGGGAAATAAAAGAATGAGTACTGCTTGAATCAATCAAAAGCTTGAATTACTTACCCTCGTACTCTGCTGGAGTCTAGAGGACTGAGAATTGATAGTTATTCCCCTGATGCTCTATTGCTACATAGATCTGTCCTTTTTCTTTCTCCACTTCATTGGCTATAGTGACTGCTCTAGCTGCTGCAGTCTGAGGTGGAACTCTCTCTCTTTGGTTACTCCAATTCTGGGAGGGAGTTCGGAGACTGCTTTGCATAGAGGCTGCTGCAGGGCTGAGCTGGCACTCTTCTGGGGTTGCCCTGATTTTGGCACAGGGAACCCTGATTGGACTGATACGAAGGAGTCTGTCTCTCTGAATTCTGGGACCCTTGCTTCCCTAGCCCACAGAAGGAGATGGACAACCCTTGAGCTGGTGCCCAAACCCCTGACATCCGAAGCACCTGTTCTCACTTCGAAGCTCTTCCCTTTGCATTCTTAAGAGAGCTAGAGTTCCTGAGAAAGTACTTTGAGGGAAAGGTCTTCCTTCATTATTGAAGCTTCCCATCTCTAGATTCTAGTTGGGACCTTGATGTCTCTTTGGAGGCGGAAGGTTGGAAGAACTTCTCGATGTCTAAAATCTTTTGAAGGATGAGGGAGCTGGCTTTGGCAGGACTTTTATGAAGAAAGCTTTGGCGAAATCCTTCACCATTCTGATAGTTTCTACCATGGACACTGGCTTGGCATTCTTGACCAGTGTGTCTAAGGGTTCGTTCATTCCCCGAATGAACCTGGCCATGAGTTGCTCTTCGTCTAGAGGTGGTGAGAATACTTGAGTAGAAGAGCAAACGCCTGGTGATATTCTTCGATGGTTTTGCTCCCCTAGTTTAGCTCTAAAAATTCATTCATTTTGGTTTCTAAGAACCCAGGGGGAGGAGGGGACAAAATCTCTTCCTCAAATAAGCTT
The DNA here is from genome assembly GCF_041138505.1 of Cibotium barometz. Taxonomy (NCBI): domain Eukaryota; kingdom Viridiplantae; phylum Streptophyta; class Polypodiopsida; order Cyatheales; family Cibotiaceae; genus Cibotium; species Cibotium barometz. The sequence goes on along the minus strand of NC_141075.1, from coordinate 28,736,152 downwards.
TAAGATCATTCCAGGATTGGGTGTTTCTGTCCAGATGGTTGGTGTCACAATTGTTCCTCCATACCACCCTGGCTGTTTCCATAATTTTCAGCCTGGCAAGAGCCATTTTGCTCTGCTCATTGTAGCCTCTGACATCAAAATACTCTTCCATAGCTTCCACCCATTTCTCCATAGCCTCGCCCAGGTTCTCCCCTTCTCCTTTAAAGAGTACTGGGGCTAAGTTCTGTGAAGAGCCTTGCGAACGTCAGGGTCAAGCTCTTCTTCTTCAGAGAGAGGGTCTGGCTGACGACCACGGTTTCCTCTCCTCATGATTCTGCCAAAAATGATATATTATTAAATTTTTATTTTGATATCGTCCACGAGATCCTAAGACTTAAGGGGTTTGAAAATAATTTCTTAAACAAGATAAATGATCTTATTGGAGATCTATGACATATGCCCGATAACATATTTTGCTTTATCAATTCGTTCAATAAACAATTACTTATACAACAAGGAATTTTTCCACAAAACATTTCTTTATTTTTAGAAAGGTTGCAAGATGTACATAGATCAATCAGCTTGGCTCTAGAAGTCAAAATCTCCTTGGGAGACACATAAGATGACGGTACTGGGCTATAGACATGGGCTATAGACATGCCCTGATACAAATGTTTCCTTACTACCAAGGGAGCTACCATCTTCTCCTTAGGAATAAAGCGACTAAGAAGTCTGTAGATTTGGCAGGAAAGTCCGAAATTTCGAGGCGTTGAGTGGCATAAAATAACACCATGTATCACTTTTAGCTTCATCAGAATCATGGGGTCAATGAGAGATTCTGCCTCAGCATCGACGCTGGACGCAAGAGGTGTGGACATACTGCCCTGCAAACCACTTGTGATGCCGTCTCTTCACTGGGTCAGGAAAATATAGATCCTCGAAATGGCCTGCGAGTCTGGCTCGGCTTGTTCGATTTGTAGCGGAAGAGATGAGATGCTCGAAGGCAAACGCAATCATGTCTTGTGGGTGAGGTCGGGAACACCAGATAAGTCATAGCGGAAGAGATGAGATAAGATGCTCGAAGGCAAACGCAATCATGTCTTGTGACTGGGTGAGGTCGGGAACACCGGATAAGTGTGGAACTTCCATCTATAAAAACAATTTCTTTGATTAAAAATTCTTTATTAATGAAGCTTACGGAATGAAAATACAATATGTAAATGCTTTTTCTGAGTTTTTATTATCTATTTCTGATAAGAATTTGCTTGTCCTTATTAGCTTTCAACAAAGCTCTGATACCAGCTGTGAGATCCCCCTCCGGGCAGCGGAAGCAATGTCGGCCTCCCACACGGGGCGGGGATCCAAACTCGGGGCCTCACTCAGCGGATGTCCGGATGAGAGACTAGCCCAGGCGGTTCCTCCGAAACCACTGAGCCCGGAAAAACTCCCTTCGCTCGGAAGGCACGGGCGATTTCGCCATGGGAAAATCTTCTAAAATAGGGGAATTACTCTAACGAGTCAAAGTCTTAACTAGTTAAACCGATTTGACCGAACCTGAAGTCACATGGTCAAATCAAGAAGAGACTTGCACTTGGTCCATGGAAACACTACTTTTTTCCTCCTTTAACAAGGCACAGTTGCTACTGATCCCCTCTCACAGAACAAGGTCTTCTCAAGACTTAATCTAACTAACGTAATCCTCCAATCCAACCTTACCCCAACTAGCCCATGGGTTAGCCAACCACCCGACCATTGTATTGGTGGGATTCCTTTATAAAGATTTGATTGTGTTTTGCCTGGGTACCGAGGAAAAGAGTTCCCAGGCCCCCTAGTGGGCGATTCATGTAAAAATTAAGGTAGGCATACCACGTACACACCCAATATGAAATTGCCATACCACGTACACACACCCAATATGAAATTGCCATTTATAATAGATTCGGCTGGCTTTAAAACAATCCTTTAATAGAAATCATAATATTAGTGATCATCATCCTCCAGAATTCTGACAGATTCGGCTAGCTTTAAATATTCAATATTCCAAATATACCAAGAATTCTCTTTTTCCATTAAAATGATTGAATTCCAATTATGATGGGAATTCCTCTTTCATCATTTAAATTTATACATGCATAGAATAATTTATACATGCATAGAACAATTTTAATTAAAATTTCTATTAAAAATTATATAACAATATCCATTAATCCTAATATGACAAGAATTTCACTTTTTCCATTTAAATGATTAAATTCCAAATATGGTTGGAATTCCTCTTTCATCATTTAAATTTATTCATGCATAAAAATATATTTAACTAAATTTTCTCTTAAAAATTAAATAAAAATATCCATTACTTCTATTATACTAGAAATTCCACTTTTCTCATTTAAATGATTGAATTCCAAATATGGTGGAAATTCCTCTTTCATCACTTAAATTTATTTATGTATAAAAATAAATTTAACTAAAATTCTTCTTTAATTTTAAATAAAATATCCATTATTTTGATATTCCAATTTTTCTCTTTCTCCATTGGAATACATGGATCTCCATTATCATGGGAATTTCTCTTTTATCATAAAAATAAAATTACTAAAAATTTCTCTTTTTCTCTAATTAACTATTTATGCATAAACATTAAAAATTAATTTTCCATGAATATGATGAGAATTATTCATTTAACCTAGGATGACTAATCCTAGAATATGGTAGGAAGTCCTCTTTTCACATTATGCATAAAAATGATTTAAGTGTTAATTTTCAAAAATTTTACCATAGCTCCGCTGCTATTACTAATAATTTTTAATAATTTTGAAAAGCATAAGGTTTAGTAATACAATATGATAGAATAACTACCATTTGGACTAATATCTAATTTATGGACTTAATCCCTAAGTTTATCATAATTTAAGTAACATAAAAGCATTAAGAAGCCATTTCTTTGGCCTCTAATTTGACTAGCATAGAGTTTACTTTTAGAATTAAGAACTGCTTCATGAGAAACATCATTTGAATATAGAATTGGTCATAGGAATGACCATTCTTTGGGGGAGAGAGAGATATGCTTAAAAATATTTTAATTTAAGCATAAATGTAAACTTTATGTGATTAATCATTAAAATTCATTAGAGAGCTTCATTTGCATTGAAGAACCATTCAATTGAATACTTCTCAAGCTTGAGAGGGGTTGAGAAGTGAAAAACATTTAGAAGATTAAGAAAAATCATAAAGTCACACCTTACCTCTTGTTTTGCTTGATTCTTTAGTCTTAGGAGAGGCCCCCAACCAATCAATTGGTTAGTATGTTGAGAAAGGCTCCAAAGAAGGTTGAAGAGAGAGAGAAGCTCCAATCTCTCCAAATTTTAGAGGATAATAGAAAATATGCTTATTTTAGAGTAATACTGGCATGGTCTAGTTCACAGATGAGAATACAAAAGAATGAGGGTCTATTTATAGATGAGGGAGGCCACTAACTAAGCCCAACTAAGTTCTAGAATTTTCCAGCTTCAGTTTGGCTAGATTTGGACAAGATTTGGACCAATTTGGCTCCCTTTTTTATTTGGTTTGATCTAGGAGAGAGGAGAGATAAAAATATCTTAATATTTTTGAGTTTAAAACTCCTTCACATGTGTGAAATAGACACCTCCTTGAAGGCTCCCCTTTCCTTACCAAGGTGTCAAAATTGTATGATTACTCTAAAATATCTCATTTTTTTAGTAATATTTCATAATTTTTAACTAATAAATCTTGTACTCAGTCAACTCTTCATCTTATGTGGGTATTTACTCATTTTTGGGTGTTTTCTTTTATTCATTGGATTTATCCCATCCCAACACTTGGATTAATCTTATTGGTCCATAAGAACCTTAATTGGACCATAATCCAAAATTTTCAAAAAATCTTGACCCTTAGGCTAAGGTCTTTTAAATCATTTTTAATTGATTCCTAATGCACCTTGGAAATTTTATTTTGATTTTTTATTTTAGGAAAATATATTTTTGATATTTGTAGAATTTATATATCTAAAAATTATCTCAATATTGAATTACCACTCTCTAGAATTTTTCATCTCACTAGGCAAAAACAAGGAAGTAATATTTTCTTGTATTCAGAAAGAGATGATTACAGGGGAATGAAGTAAAGGCTTATTCATTATTCAGGCTGAGGAGGAATCTTACAGTCTTGAGTTGGGCTGTTAGGAGCTCGATTTGTTGGTGGAGCGCATCTTCATTAGCCTTTGCACTGTCTTGGCACTCCTTGATTTGTCGAGCATGCAGAGTTGTGAGGTTCTGTGTGTGGGCAATCTCTTTTTGGAGTTGATCCTTTGCTTGCTCCAGCTTTGCATTTAAGTCAACATTTTCATTAATCTTTTGTACAATTGTCTAGCTTAAGATGAGGTTATTACTTTCCGAGGAATTGTACCTCTATCCTTATTCCTCTACAGCCTTTAAGCTCTTCATGATAACCTCCCTATGAGTTGACTCTGCTGCCTCAAGATTTGCTTTTACGCTTTACACTTGTGTATTTGCATCTTTTAGCTACTTCCAGAGGGTGGTGTTCTTGTCATGTAACATGTGTGTTGTTAATAGGTGGAAATGCCATACCTTTTGCTCTTATTCTCAGTTCGTACTTGACTCAGCTTCTAGTCGTATAAGTGGATCGTGAAGGAGCGCTTCGAGGCCTTCCATGGTTTCCTGGATGAATTGTTGAGAATCCATGTCTTGGAAGGAGGCTAGCTGGGGCAGTTGCTCTTTATCATCCAACTTTCTCCTTTTGCTTGGACTGGAAGGTTTTGGCGTTCGTTGTCTCTTACTTGACTCTGGGGGAGCCTCCAGTTCTTGTGCCACGATTGTTACTTCTTCTACTACTTGTGCCTCCGTATCTTTGTTCCTTGGTTCCTCATTTGCCTCTGTTGGTGTATCTACTAGGCATGAATCTTTGAGAGGAGATAGGTCTTTAAAGATAAGTTATGCGGGGCTTGCTGGAGGGGCGAGCTATTGCTATGGTTCCTGCACAGTATGACCAAGTATCTTTTCTTGAAGGCCCTCTTGGTATGTGCGTATTTCTGTTGCTACTGTTGCTTCCAGTTGTTGTGATTCTACTGCTACATCCACAAGTATTCCTCTCATCTTTTTGTCTGTTTTCTTTTTGCAGTCTTTTTTTATTTTCTTGATGAGATCCTGTGTTTCCATTAATACTGCCTGCCCCTCTTCTAACCTGCTAGTAGCTTCTTTAGGTTGGTTGGGGATGAGCTCAGCAGCATGTTCTCCTCTGGTTCAGGCTCTTTCAGAGGCCTCTTTGCTATACATGGTTAAGTACCTGAGTGAGGAGGTAAGGATTGCTGATCTTCGATTGATGGGCTTTAAAGTAGTTTTCCATCTCTTTATGCATATAGAAGGCCCAGTCCTCCTCCTTTTCCTCATAAGCTTTTGCGATCCTATTTAGGCCCACCCTGTTGTACCTGTCTACAGGCTTTATTTGCATTATGAGGGACATTGCTCTGCATGCTTTTTCTGTAGCCTCATCTTTGATGTTGTTGTATTCTGCTCCATTTGAATTGTAAGAATCTCACTTGAGCATTTCATTTATAGGCATTATGTCAATGTTGTGCTTGTGGGCTTTCACTGCAGCAGCAGGGAGTTGTAAGGCATCTCTGATTAAGTCTTTTGTGATGAGTAGCTATTCTGTGGTGCCATCAGCCTTTGTAATCCTTCCTCTCTGTGTTTGCTTGTTGTATGTCTTTAGGTACTCGCGCAGAGGTCGGTGTCGACTACGTGAGGCAGTACCTCTGCCATTCTGCCAAGGCCTACTGTGTCGAGTTTTGCGTTGACTTCTACATCTTCTAATAGATGGAAGCACTTTAGGCTGTGGCATTGGAGAGTCACCTTCCCATGGGGCATGATGACTTCCTTCCTGACGAGGTTGCCCTGGAATGATTGGGCATACGGGCCCAAGAAATTGGTCTTCAACCTGTAGCACTGCTTGCTTGCATGGTGGATGGTTGTTCTGGTGCTTCGGATTTGGAGACCAACATCTGTATCATCATATACAATAAGTTGAATGACTGGTGGAAAGTTACTTCTTTTTGGGTTAGTAATTTAGTGTTAGTATGTTAATCTGGATGAGAGAATGGTAGTATAAGAGTATTCTAGTGATGAGTTACTAGGCGTAAAAATGACATGAATCACTAGGATGTGAATGTACAGACGTGAAACTGGGTGGCGTGAGGAACCATAACATGAAACTGGGTGGCGTGAGGAACCATAACATGAATCACTGGGTCGTGAATGTGCAAACGTGAAACAACATGACGTGAAACACACGTGAAACAACATGATGTGAAACACATACACGTGAAACACTAGACGTGAATTACTATGACGTGAATGTACAGACGTGAGACATCATGATGTGAAACATACACACATGAAACATACACATGTGAAACAGCATGGCGTGAATGTACAGACGTGAAACATCATGACGTGAATGTGTAGATGTGAAACATCATGACACGAAACATCAAGACGTCAAACATACACACGTGAAACAGCATGGCATGAATGTGTAGACATGAGACATCATGACGTGAATGTGCAGACGTAAAACATCAGGACGTGAAACATACACGTGAAACAGCATGGCGTGAATGAGCAGACATGAAACATCATGACGTGAATGTGCAAACGTGAAACATCAGGACGTGAAACATCATGTCATGAAACAGCATGGCGTGAATGTGCAGATGTGAATCTACAGGGACGTGAATCGGCAGTCATGAATTTATAACAGTGCGTGCACAGGTTCAAGATGGATTTTACATATATTTGACAAACGACATGTATTGATTGCATACAATGGATTTATATCCAACACAAGTTGTCATTCATTCATTCATTCATTCAATTGATTGATTCTAAAACATGTTTGGACTCACATGATCAATTTGATATCATCGTAGAGAAAAAGAGAGAAAAAAGGAAAGAAAAAAGACAAGGAAAAAGAAAAAGAAAAAGGTTAAGCTCCCACCTCGAAGGGCTTTGGTAGGTGGCTGAATGCAAATGCGTGATAAACGAACGTAGCTCGCAGATGATGAAGACACGACTCTCACACGATGCAAAGTGATGAGAAAAAAGAAGAAAATTTGATTTTATAATGCAACCTTCAGATAGGGTGGCTACGTTTAATGAAACGCCATGTGTCATTGCGTAATTGGTTGCTGCAGTTCTGATTGTTTCACGGCATGAAACTCTTCACACTCTTTCACAGCGTGAAAGCCAAACAATGGTTCACAATGTGAACGACTGTAGGGTGGTTCATGACGTGAACCTTTTTCTTGCTATTTCACGTGGTGTTTATAAGATCGAATTTTTATCTTCCATGCTCAAACACGCACACGTGCATATAATGATGCATTGCTTACCTTGTCCTTTGATTTTACCATGAAAACCAAGGGTTCACCTGGGTACTTTTGGGCATTTGTTGATGTAGTCTTTTTAGTTCTATGTGGGGGTTTCTTATTGTTCCCTCCACCCAACTAAATAGTTTTGTTGGTGTGTCTGTTTGTGGATGGCTTCTTTTTGGAACATCTTTGCTTCTATCTTCACATGTCTTGTTCAATTCTGCAGTCAGAGGAGGTATTGTTGTTGCCTTGGTCATCCTCAATTCAGTTGGCTGATTTTTCTTTCTCCTCCACACAAAAGCAGGTGTGGTGCTGGCTCGATCAGGAAGTTGATGTTGTAAGCCATCACATCTCTTTGTTTGTTGATTCGAACCTTTTGTGGTTTTGGCCATTGACTTGGGTTTGGATACCCATATTACTGCATTACCTTGATAGTAGCCTTGTGCCCGCAGAGCAGGTCCTTTCAGACCCATTTGCTGACGACAGTCAATGAGGCCTCTGCAAGTGCTTGGAGTTCTGACACTTGTTAGGTGTTGACAATGGCCGACTTTTGAATTGTGGTTTCCCCTGAATCCTCTCATTACTCATTGTGTCCTTCCTCTCTGGTTGATCCTTAAGTTGATTCTTTGAGCACCCATTTATGTGCATCCTTATATGTTGGGTATTGTGTAGGCAACTTCAGCATAATGAGTGCAAATTCTATTTTTCAAGGTGTTGCCTCTGTAGTGATTTGTTTCCCTTGATTTGCCGAGTTCCATAATGGCATGGACATGACCTTCTCACCGATGCTCAACGATACTGTTCTTTCTTCCATTGGATATTGCACTTGTTGGCATAGATCTAGGACCGTCCTAGGATCGTCTCTTCATCCATTGTACCTGCAGGCATCACAAACACCTTTCCAACCAAGGAATTATTTTTTATGGAAATATTAACATTTAAATACCCCTCGGTCTTTGTGGTTGTTAGGTGCACACTACGAACTTGCGTGTCCGTGGGTTCAAGGTGTGGTCTTTCTAAGGCTACCCAAGAATCATATGAGATCAAGTTATGGCTGGACCCTATATCTATTAATGCAATATTTGTTGCAACGCTCTTAGCTATTGTGAGTCCCAACTTGAGTCATGCTGGCTCAATGTTTAGATCCCCTTCGTCCCCACAAGGGTTACAGATGCCATGTTGACATGAATCAGGACTTTATGCATTTTAGCTTTGACTTGCCTAGCCTTAGCTTCCTCTTGCGCTTGCTAGATTTTTTCTTTTGCAAGTTGTTTCTGTTGTTTTAAGAGGTGTTCTTGCAAGAGCATCTCTTGGGTCAATGGTCCAAAATATTTTTTCTGTTTACTCCCATTAACATAGCCCTCCATTTGGATGCCATCAATTGTTTCTATTCGGACAGACCCCTGTGGTGTGATTTTCGATACTCAAAATGGTCCCAGGCCTCAGTATTTAAGTTTCTTTTTCCTGGCATTTTCCACACCATACATGAGGACAAGGTCCCCTGTTTTTAGTTCTTTTTGCTTAAGGTTTTTATCAAACCAGTGTTTCCTACGTAACTTTTCGACCATGAGCCCATATATCAACCGGGTCTCATCTAGTTTTTCCAAGTCAATTAGCCTTTCAGCTAATGCATTTTCAGTTAGACGCTCCTGTACAGCAATCCTTAAGCCTGGGACTAGGTATTCCATGGGCATAACCGCTTCCACACCATAAGCTAGACGAAAAGGTGTATATCCCATCGCTACCTTATATGATGTGCAGTAGGCCCAAAGAGCTGATGTCAGCTTATGCTCCCAATTTGTTCGACTTGCTTCCAATGTTTTTGTCAAGATGGTACACAAGATCTTGTTGGTACTTTTTGCTTGACCATTGGCTTGTGGGTAGTAAGGTGATGATTTTTGATGGATCACTAAGAATCCTGCAAGTAAATGATTAATCACGTCATTGGTAAAATGTGAGCCGCGATCACTCACTAATTCTAATGGGCAGTCGAACCTTGATATGATTTGCTCATATACAAATTTTGCAGTTGTTCATGCATTAGCTTTCTTTGAAGCCCTGGCTTCTACCCACTTTGTGAAATAGTCCGTGGGTGGCCACGGTTATGTACCGGGCTTGTGATGGATGTGCCGCTGGACTAATCGGCCCCACAAAATCTATTCCCCATTTCTCAAATGGTTGCCTTACGATGATGGGGGTAGTGGCATCTTGTCCTTTTGTTGTGGAATAGCAAAACATTGACATTCCATCGTTTGACGAACTCTATGGTGTCCCCGAATCGTAGGCCACTAGAGTCCAGCTTGAAGCACTTTTCGAGCTGTAATTTCTCCAGCGAAATTCCCACCTGCTATCCCTGAATGAGATTCTTCCAGTATGGTTACGAATTCATCCTCTCTTACACACCGTCTGAGCACATCGTCTTTACCTAGCCTATATAGTTCTCTCGCAATCAATTGATATGGTGCCGCAAGCTTGATAAGCCGTCGCATCTTATCCTTGTTCAAGGGTATGTCCTATGGAAAACCATAAACCATATACTCTGAGATCTCTTCGCTCCATTCAAGTACCATATCCAACTTGAATAGACAAGCATCAGGAAGGTCATCATCGACACCAATTGTTGGTTCTCCATTTGGAATTCTAGACAAGTGGTCAATACATGCTGTGTTCCCTTCCTTACTCTGACAATGAAGTCGAATTCCAACAACAATAGTAGCCACCGGGTGATTCTTCCCGTGGTGCAAGGTTTATTCACTAGATATAGTAAGGCTTGATGGTCTACAAAAAATATGAATTTGTTGGCCAAGAGATAATGTCGATATTTCTTGACGGTGTAGACCATGGCCAATCCTTCTCCCTCTGTAGTGGTGTAATACACCTCTGCATCATTCAACTGACGAGACTAGCGAAGCAAACTGGACAGTCTAATTTGAACTCACCTGGTTGGGCTAGCACACAACCAATAGCATAATTTGATGCATCGATGTGTATGTGAAATATTAGATCCCAATTGGGGGGTCGCAAAATAGGCGCGCTTGCCAAGGCTTGCTTCAGACGATCATAAGCCTCTTGACACTCCTCATTCCACTCAAAGACAATGAGAAGTTTATACAAGGGTTTGGCTATCTCAGCATAAAAAATGATGAAGCATCAATAATACCCCACATGACCCATAAACCTTTGCACTCCCTTGTAGTTGGTGGGCGGTGGTAGCTCCAAGATTAGTTTGACCTTGCTATCATCAATGGATATACCATTCTTTGAGACTGTGTGTCCCAATATCACACCATGCTTGACCCAGAACTGGCACTTCAAAGGGTTTAGTGATATACGATATAATCGGCAGTGTTTAAACACTTTCCTCAAGCAGGCCAGATGATCTTCGCATCGAGAATGTGCACATAGATCATCAATAAACACCTCCAATCACTTTTGCAAGTAGTCCTTAAAAGTTATGCACATCAATTGTTGAAAGTTTGCAGGGGCATTTGTGAGACCGAACGGCATAACCTTGTAAGCAAATGTCCCCCACATTGTGTTGAAGGCTATCTTATGTTGGTCTTTTGGTGCTATGGACACTTGATTATACTCGAAAAACCCATCCAAGAAGTGGACGCTTCCCTCCCAGCCACTCTTTCCAAGACATGTTCAGTATAAGGTAATTGGTAATGGTCATTCCGAGTGGCCGCATTTACTTTTTTAAGATCGACACATACTCTCAATTTCCCATTCTTTTTAGGCACTATCACAATATGTGACAACCAATCCGTATGTTCGATCTCATAGATCAAGTCTGCTTGCAATGAGCTTATCAATTTCCTCCTTTATAATTGCTGCATACTTAGGATTCATCTGGTATGGCTTCTGACTGCTGGTCTCGAGCCTTCCATGATTGGAATCGTATGTTGTACTAACTCCGACGGTACCCCTTTCATTTCCTTGTAATTCCAGGCAAAACAATCCTTATATTCCTTGAGGAGAACAATGAGCTCTTCTTCCTCTACAAAAGTCAAATCTTTAGCAATGTATACTGGCGATGCTTCTTCCCCCGCCGATCCCGCAATATCAACCTCCTTGACTTTTACCGGGCCATCGTATATAATGTTGATAGCCCCTCCTCTTTTACCCTAGTAGCTGTCAGCCGGACCACTCTCCGATCATCCACCGTATAGTTCTTGAAATGGTCGGGTTCTGAAAGCAAATCTGGTTTATCCTCATTGTCATTTTTGGCTTTTGCCATGATCTTCTTGGCCTCACGCTCTGCCTCTGCTAGGGCCTTGTTGCATTTTTGGTGCCCTGCTTTTGTAAGCTTGGGTGCATCGATTTCTTGAAGGGTGGTTCTCTCTTTTTGCCTCCCTTCCAATGATATTTTACTCAACTCCTCGCCCTAGTCCTTTGAGAATTCATCATGTACCTTTGTAGCCTCAAGGTAGGATCGATCATTCACTGGTATGTTTCACATTGGAAATAACCCCTTGGAAGGGAAGTTTTATGTTATGCCTACAGGTAGGTACCATGCATGAAGAAGAAGTGATCCTCTGATGAGGATGAATGGGTTACAATGAATGCCAAATAGAGTAGGGTTCGCAAAGTGCTACCTTACAACTAGCCATCGGACAGGTAACTGAACTAATTATAGAAGATGAGGATGGATGGGACACAATCAATGCCAAATAGACTAGGACGAATGGGGCATAATCAATGCCAAATAGACTAGGATTCGCAAAGTGCTTCAATCTCCCGTAACATGACCAAGGATGTTGTACAGTCACGTTTGCGCGGACGAGGCATTTGACTTGCAGGGCAGAAACAACAGTGATGGGTTTGGCGCTGAAAAGGCCGCGAAGTTCTAGCTCTCGACCATCATGGTATAACTGGATTGAATGAGAGCAAAAGCTGATCACTGGGGATCATATCGATACAGCCAAGATTGTCCCAGTATCATGTCATAATGTGACAATGGCATCACTAAAAAATTAAGGTGATCTTGGTAATCTTGAATCTGGAACTCAAGCTGTTGCACCTTTTTGTTACAAGTTAAGGAAGGAACCATCAGCAAGCTCTACTTGAAAAGCATCCACAAAATGTCGGGTCTGTAGGTGAAGCTTGTGAACCAAAGAAGTGCCCACAAAATTAGTGGAACAGCCACTGTCCACCAGCACATTGATGCGATGGTCGCCAATGAAACCCAGAAGATTAAGGACCTGCTTGGAAAGATTCACCGGAACAGGGTTGGTACTTTTTGGCCATTAAGCATCAGGGTACTGACAACTTCAGAAACACGAACAAAACAAGCTATTTGTTTGTTTTTGTCTTTCACAGGAGGCGGCAGGTGGTCATCTGCAAGGTCTCCATCTGAGGATCGGCGGGTGGCACGTTGTCGTGCGAAGTCGACATCTGGAGAACTCAGAGAGAGTACTAAGGTGAAACAGGAAAGGTCCACCCGAAATGTAGGATGGAAGGAACAGCTACTGGATCCTCGTACTCGAAGTCGGGGTCCTCCACTTCCTTAGGATCATCCTCGGAGGTTACTTCGTCTGCTTCCACTTCTTCATTTGGTTCTGCCAAAGAGCTGGGCACCGGAGATAATGGAGTATAATCGGGGACAAAGATCTCGCAGTAGAATGTCACAGGAGGGCGCGTGGAGGAGATATTGCGGAGGCTATCCACACTGCACTCTAGAAGAAAGTGTGCCAACTAAGGGTACCATGACAGAAAGTACTCAAAATGAGCAAGGTGTAGTGGCTCGCAGGTGAGGAAAATAGTCCAGATCGCCCAAGTGTCGGGTTTGGTTACATGCGGGCTGCTGACATGTATGCGGTACACCTGTAAGGCTAGGGCTACTGGGATAGGAGAGTCCGGGAGACTTGGAATCCACCCAGCATCGGCAGAAAGTGGCACCGGCACGAGGAGGGCTGTGTTCGAGAAGAAGAGCCTCGGGGATCTCGTCGATGTAGCTCAGGTAGGAGATGTGCATGTAGGGCTCCTCTGAAAAATTGTCCATGAAGCATGCACGTGGATGGCGAGAGCACACACACAGTGTGGCGTGGGCAGATCCGAGAGAGGGGATGAAGGTGAACATGTAGTTGGCGGCATCCTGACAGCAGAAGCCGGGGGGAGGATGGTCGCCGAATCGCCAACGGAAAGGGGGGCGCTTCACACTCATGTTGAATCGCAACCAATCGAGGGTAGGGGGTACATCCTTTGGCGAAGAGTCGCAACCAATCGAGGGTAGGGGGTACATCCTTTGGCGAAGAGTTGCAACCAATCGAGGGTAGGGGTTTGCTTGGCTCGTTACTCTTTGCATCTACAACAAGAATTAGCAAAATGAAGAGAGTATCTAATACATACATACGTCACAATCGTGACATTCCCTCCCATTTAAAATAATTGGGCATCCGTAGGTCTGCTTCATAACAGGGCGTTTCGTCGGGCTAGGTACTGTTTCTGTCTTTGCCATTGTCTGAGAGGCACTGAGCACTGGTACGACTTCGTTCACAGTACCTTATGTACTTGATGTCTCCCCTCTTGATTTCTCATCCATGGTCTACCAATTAACCATGCAGATAAAAGTCGTTGGGGACGGTCCCAGATTCCATATATTGGGTTGCATTACATCAATGGTTTGCCAACACATACATCCAATTTTGATGAAGTCCGGGGGAGGTAGTGCCGCATACATTCTCGTTTCCTCCTCATCCTTGGTTTCTCCCTCTATAGGTTGGCATATCTGTATGGATGTGGTTCGCTCCGTTTGGAACCGAATCATTACCCATGGGGTGTACTTTCCATGGGGTGTACTTTCCATGCTCTTAGATCAATCTTCAAGATTTGTGAGTCCCTCCGTACATACACATGATCCAAAGCCCAATCATGCACCAATTTGGATTCCCTCATGAAAGGTCATCCAATATTATGTCATATGTATCAGGTTGGCGTAAGAAGTCCACGACACAGATGTATGATAATAGCGAGACATAAAAAGTCTGAATTTAACATTCTCCAAGAGTCTAATGGGTCTCGAAGATGTTCCATTAGCCATTTTGACGATTAGATCTACTTTTTTTAGATCAGGTTTCTCTCAGTTTTCCCAGCAATGTTTGGTAATGATGCTAACCCCTGCCCCACCATCCAGAATAGCCAATGCCTGGTATCCATTATGATGAATTGGGATGGTAGCATTCGTGTCGTCACTTTCATAGTAGCGTCCCATAAAAACGACTCGGGTTTCCTTTGTATTCTTCAAGGTTTTTTCTACCAGGGGTGGCAGAGTCTCCTCCGTATTATCAGTTGGCCTTAGACCGCCCTCAACCCATTCTTTTACATCTGTCCATAAAGGTTGATGAATTGTGTAATAGTTGCCCCAATGGCAGATGAACAGGCATGGATAGTATAGCCATGAGGCTTCCTATATCCATGGGTTCCTTGGATGTAGAGGGTCCTTCCCATGTAGGTGTCTCGTATTCTTCCATGGGGAAGGAATGGATAGACCCCCCCAATTCATTTTCATCAAACATTCTAGACGTTGTGTTCGTTTGGGAGTCCTCTTCTGTTCCTTCTGGAATCGGGGTTGGCATGTTCAATACCCTATTTCGGGGTGGTTCATCTCGTGGATAAATGGTATCCCTTAACTGGTCTTTGGCTTAGTTTCATGAAGTCATTGGTATTCTTCGACTAAGGCCTTGGCATCTTCGAGCTTTCTTATCTCTTTGTCACAGCATTGGGATATTCACCAACCCCCTTAGGAGTTGCTGGTTGTTCTCCTTGCTTTCCCTAGTCTAATCCTCCAAGATTGATCCCTTGACCCCCTTCTTCCTTTGATTAGGTGGATCCGGTGTATCAATTGTATCTTCTTTGGATCCGTCTTGGATTGTAACCTGTGTGTCCCCCTTTCCTAATTTATTCACTTGTCTCCCTCGGCCAGATTTGGAAATCGTCGCATCCACCCGGTTTCTTCCTTTTTCTCATAGTTGAGCTTGAGCTCGTATTAGGACATTGAGTGGTGTGATCTTCCTAGATTGTACACTAATGGTATGGATGGTGGTTTGATTAGCCGCCGTAGAGGCAAAGCCATTTGCTCAGTAGGGACAATCATTGATCAAATGATCAATTCCACATTTAGTGCAGGTGAGCACTAGCATGTCATTGGGCGTGGTCGCCACACTTGTTGTGGCTGGTGTGTATGATTCATATTCTTGTTTGTGTTGGGATAAAGGGCAGTGCCCAGTGCACTGCCCGTGCCCGCCCTTAAGGGCTGGGCTGTACATGCATTATATACCTTAATAATCCATTAGATAGGTATATAATGCATGTACAGCCCAGCCCTTAAGGTTGAGAGAGAGAGGAGATACAGAGACACAGTATCTCGTGGTACTAAAAGAGTACCTTAATAATCCATTAGATAGGTATATAATGCACGTACAGCCCAGCCCTTAAGGGCAGGCACGGGCACTGCACTGGGCACTGCCCTTTATCCCAACAGTTTGGGCATTCGGCTACTTAATGTAGCCCACTGCAGCCATAGCATTGTAAAGGTCCTCTTCTCAGATTTGAGTTTATTTCCTTACCCTTCCACTGTACCATGGTTTGAAACACAGGTACTTGCGTGTTATTCTGTAGGACATAGTATTCTGGCATAACCTTAGCCATGTCCTCGTAGTATTTCCCACTAAGTTCTATTTCTTGCACCATGTCAACATCTTCTGGTGGCTCTTCAATCACTTCTTGATTGATCTTAGCCTATGGTGGTTGTGGCGGTACAACTAGTGGTGGTAAGGGCGAAGTGTCTTGTACCCGGAACATTCCCCTAGGTAAGTAAGAAGAGTTGGGTTGTCCACCAGTGGGCAGTAATCTGCATAGGTGGTGCCGACAAAGCCAATGGGGCTCTATTTGCTGGTAGCTGTGCCACATTTTGAAACCTTGGATATCTACACATTGAAGTGTCATGATTTTCCAATTTTACACAGTGAGCAAATATAAAGTAATGGCCTACTCTGGACATTCGGTGGTGGTATGATTTAATCTACACATGGAGCACCACACCAATTCCATGCAGGGGTAAAGGTGACTATGCCCATGCGTAGATGTCTCTCTTCCCTCCCTGACCTTTAATTTTTCTAATATGGCATTGCTGAGCTCATTTACAGTCATGTTTTCGACTTACTTATTTCGAGCTCCAATTTCTTGGTGACTCGAGACACACGAAGTCGTGGTTGCTGTAGATGTTCTAACATCTTCGGGTTGTGGCAATTCTAACATATTATCTTCATATTCGATTGCCAATTTGCAGCATGCATCAATAGTAGCTGGCCGAGCTAGTACCAACAACAAGTAATCATGCATTTTATGATCTCTAACCCCTCTCTGGAAACAAGGCAACAATTGATCATCTGTCGACCTTTCCCAAAGTTTGCACCTTGAATTTAAGTGCTTCAAATGAGAGACATAATCTCTCATCGACTCATCTTCGTTTTGTTTGATGTTATGTAGTTGTGCCATAGGACGTTGTGCCATAGGACTCCATCTGTCGCCACTGCGGGCAAAACTGGGCACAAAAAAATTCTTTAACCTTGTGAAGTTAACCTTATCCTCAGGCTTAAGGGTTTGGAACCACTGATGAGCTTTTCCCTCTAAGGTCAGCGAGAAGGCATGTATCATGGTCACATCACTGACTGGTCCACAGGTTTCACATGTGGATTCAAAAATCTCTACATGTTGGATAGGATCCCCGTCGCCAGAGAACTTTTGGACAAGTTTTGAAATGATATGGGGTTTCATCTGGGAAGGTTGGGGTTCTAGAGTAGAGCCTAGTTCCTTGACCATCCCCCAACCCATATCTGCTACCATATTTAACAGATCTACCCTTGTGGGGGTCACATTAAGGTCCATGGCTGGATCATTTCTAGGCCTTTGGGAAATTGCTCCCCCCCTTCCTAGACCTCGTCCCCTACCTGTATTGGCTCTTCTAGGTATCTCAGGTTGATGGACTGGTCTAGTTGTGGTACCCTGGTGGGATTCCCCATTAGTCGCCTCTGTGCACCTTTGTGTAATTAAGAGTTCCATGTCTTGTAAGAATGTAGGGTTATTAATCATTAGCTCAATATCCTTCTTGGTGTAGAGTCAGTCCTCTACTTCTACAGCCAAGTTAGCTAGATTACCCTCTTCTTCTCTAGTTGTAAACCCTTCCTTCATTCTAGATTCCTCGTTGATGGGTTCCAATCTCGGAATTTCTCCCTCACTTCTACCTGTAGCAATTTTAGGTTCTTTTCCTCGTGATTGGAGTGGGTTAACACTTTCGGTCTCCTTTCTCTTAGCTCTTGCCCTAGGAGTATCAAGCGCTTCTTTCCTTAAGCTCAATTCTTGGAGTTGTCATTCTACCTCACTTCGTTGGAGGTCCAATTCCACTTCCTCGGTGGTGGGAAAGAATATTTGACCCGTCCTAGCTGCACTTCCCACATCTCCTCTAATTTGAGGGGTGCCAATATTTGATAGCCTAGAATTCAACGCTTGGAATGGCACTTCTTGTCTTGGACCGAGTCCAGTGCTAGTTGACGGACCCATGCCCGTAGATTGCACTTCTTCAGACCAAAAATTTCACAGGTGATATCAATGATCCCACTAGACTTGGTTGGGGAATGTGGCTTATCTTCTTCCCCAAACCCAGCGTATCTTAGCCCCTCTTCCATGGATTCTTCATTACTAGTTTCAGCGGTGGGCAGGTTTCTCAAAACACTCAAGTGTGTGCTTGTGCGAAATTTCGTGATCCCACACTTCTTTGGTAGGAAGTTCCTGGGTGATTTGATGCACTATCGTCAGCAGGCATAAGATCGTCTCCGATGAGTTTTCCAGATCTTAAGTGCATGTATGTATGATTTGATAAGCTATTAATCAACCCAAATTGATTTAATTTCTGATTATGTCACTATGTTATGGAGGCATGAAATAGCAGAGAATGTTTCACGTCGTGAAACTGCAGGAAATGGTTCACATCGTGAATGGTTTTCCTGCACTCACGTGCTCAAAAATTTCCCTCCTTATTAGGGTTAAATTCCTTCCTTTAGTCAAATTCCCTTTCCTTAGCTGATCTCTATAGCCTTGGTATTGTCAATCCGTTGGTTTGGCCTACATGTGAATGTGCAGGATTTATTTCATGTCGTGAAACAGTAAGTGTTTCACGGCATGAACCGCTTCAGAAATAGCTCACGCCCGTGAGCCATTGAAAGTTTTGCTGCACTTTCACGTGCTTAAAATTTTGGCAGATTGCACCGTGTCAGAGATGTCAGGATAAGGGTTTCTATTTTTGGAATGTAATCCCATGATTTTTGGAGATAATTCCGGCACTGATTATGTGAGCGATTCGTGACGTGAAACTGCAAAGAAATGGATCACGGTGTGAACAACTTTCCTGCACTTTCACGTGGAATTTTCCGCTTCGGCAGTCTATGGTTTTGGGTGTATAATACTTATCCAAATGATGAAAATTAGATTGTGCCACTCCTAAGAAATGAAATGCAAGTTCCTCGCTCAATCAATGGTCCTTTATGTTTTTGATTTTTATGAATTTTTTGAAAAAAGAAGAAAACAACACACAACTCGATCCTTCACACGTTGGTGTTTTTAGTGATGCTAACTTCAAAATTATCAAAAGTAACCAATGAATCCTTTCCTAAACTACTCCACCACAACATTCACAGCTTCAAAACCATATCTTTTTTCTCAACCACACACACCTTATCCCTTCATTTTCCACACAATGACAACTACCAAAATGCAAAGGCAATAATGAATACTATGCAATAGGAGCTGAAACTCAAAGAGTATGGAAGAAACAAAGGTGTTTCCCCGGCAGCGACGCCAAAAATGTTATGGGCTACCACGCCTCCAAGAGGGAACTCTACACATTCACCTAATGGATGAGCAATAGAACACAACCGTCATGGGGTACTTACCAATGCTTCGATCTCGAGTCCCTTGAGGCCTCCAAGCTCGCTTGTCAAGCTCCAAACTCCAAGCTCCACCTCCACACTATCACCGTGGAGTCACTCACACCATCACATAGACCAATCACACTCTCTCTCACTCTCTCATACAAGCATAAGTACACAAGCATGAAAGAGGCACAATGCTAGAATGCTCTCACTCCTCTCTCTCTCTCTCTCAAGTCACAAAGGGAGAGCTCTCAATAGCACAAAGGGGATTGTGTCCTTTTCATTATGAGAAAATGCCTTATATACAATTGGCCCTTATTCACACTTGGACGCCCAAAAACTTACTTACTAGGCCTTATATACAATTGGCCCTTATTCACACTTGGGCGCCCAAAACTTACTTACTAGGCCTTGGGTGGCCAATATCTCATAATGTACAACCTTTATAGTGCCTTTGCATGAGTGCCTTTGCATGACACTTATTAATGTCCTCAATTGAGGATCATGTTGTTAATCCAAATGGAATTAATGTCCTCAATTGAGGATCATGTTGTTGATCCAAATGGGATTAACACCACCATTGGTCTGGTAGGGCTTAGGACCGATGCCTCATCCCATATCACTCGTGATAGTTAATTCGATCTTCTATATTTTTAATTTTTTTGTTTACCTACAGGCATGTACAGGCTATGGCCAAGATTCATTTTGTATCTTTGTATGCTGGCACTTCGTGCCACCGGAAGTTTTACTCGGACGAAGTGGCCAATGATGATTATTGTTTAGTTGGTTTATGCTTTTGTTGATGTCAAAGTAACCTTCCTACCGGATGCCTTGCCCGGGGGATGACAATGGTAATATAGGTAATGATGGCTTGCTAGATAAAGTGCCCAGGATCTCTCAAAGTTGGCTTACTGGATGACGTGCCCACCAGGAGCTCTCAGAAATGGCTTGTTGGTTGAAGTGCCCCAGGAGCTCTCAGTTTAATCATTTTTTCCACAGCTCGCTTGCTGGATGAAGTTGCCCAGGAGCCTAGTTGGATTATTTTTATTATTTGTGTATCTCTCTAGGAAGAAGGTTTGCCTGGAAAGGTCATTGTATGAGGTATACCTGGGAGCTCGCCTGCTGGATGTTTTGCCCTAAGTCTAGCTTGCCAAAGAACCACCTGTGTTTTTTATGTGCCATTCACAGGGACAGTGAATTGAGTAGTAGTGGGTGACTTGTGGATAGGAAGCCAGGTCCTCCACACTCCACCAAGAGCTTCCCACCATCACCTCCGACATCTCCGACTGCTCCGACCGCTGGTGCCCTCCGACTACTCCAACCGTTGTCACCACCTCCGACCACCGTCACACTGCCAGTGCCCTCCGACTGTTGTCACCGCCAGTGCTCTCTGACATCTCTGACGTGCATGGCCAACTTCGATGGCACTCATGGAGGCAACACCCCTCTCCCTTTCTCGAGGTATGGCGAGATCCTCTTGAGAGCACCATCTTCCTTTTCTCGATGGAAGATCTTCCTTCTACACTACATGATAAGGGTTGGGACTTCGAGGAGGAGGACACCCAAGGAGGAGATAAGGGGGGCACTCTCTCACTCCTCTAGCACATTCGACGGAGAGCACATTCTCTAGTGTATGCCGTTCTCTGTGTTGGAGCACAGTCTCTCTTGTATCATTCTTGTCTATAGTTTCATACTATCACTCATAGGACGTGTACACACATACAAACATAGACAAGACCTTGATCCCAACAAAACCGCCCTCAAGGGATTGCCTCATATTGTGTTAAAAGATTATGTCATACACATTTTTTAAAAAACATAGAACTTGGACTAAAAAGCCCAATCATCCTCACAAAAGTTGGCTTCGAGAAGCTTTGGAAAATTCCTTTTCTTCAGCAACATTTGCAGCAGTGTGCTTCTTGGAATAACATTTTTTTTTTCAAGATGATTGTTCTTCCCACAAATACCACATGGTTTAAGGTTAAAATAATCCGTTTCCAAGCGATGGCTTTTACCACACAATTAGCAATGGTTGTCTTTGGATTATCCTTTGAAAGATTCTTTGAACTTTGCAGCAAAGCCTTGTTTAGTGACAACTTTATGATTCCTTCTAAAGTTGGATCGAGTACATTCTTTAAGGTTGTGACCATGTTGTCATACACTGCAGGCCATGCTTTTGAGAAGCAATGCCATTATCATCAGTCATTGGAGATTTCACTGTAGCTAGTTGAGTTATAAGAGTCCTCATCTTGTTGACATGTGTAGCAAGAGATTATCATGTTTTTAGTTATAACAAAGAAAGTAATCTTCAAAGAAAGCTTTGAGTTTTTAGCACTAGCTCCAAAAAGGACAGCAGCCCAAGCTTTAGCAAGTGATTCAGGATCAGAAATACGATGTAGATAGTCATCATCTACGCTAAGAGTAATAATGGCATATGCTGTTTCTTCTCTTCATTAAGATCTTGGCTTATTCTTACTTCTCCTTCATTAGTGGTAGAAGAAGAGGTTGTACCATTGGCGATTCTCACTAAACCTCATAAGTTTTATCTCATCAAATGAAACTTGATTTTCATTTTCTAGGTACGAAAACCTTGCCCATGAATTTATCCATGAACATGTGAGAGGTCATGATGAATAACGAGAAGGTCTCACCACTTGGTTAACACCCAAAGACAATGCCTAATCTCAATTTACAAGATGATTAGCATAGATATTCAATTGAAATTTGACGAATTTCTTCACCTTTTTTAAAAAGCCCCAAACTTTTTGATAGGAGAGCCTTCAATTTGGCTATTTTGTGCCTAATTTCTGAAAACCCTCTAAATTTTTGTTAAAACTCCTCTACACATTATGCTGCTCTTGCTTTAATTGCATCTTCTTGGCAAGTTCCTTAGGGTGGTGCAGACGAAACTAATAGCATCAATATGGCACAGGGCGAAGGATAGAGCAACACATGTCGTTCAATAAGTAGGTAGGTGAGTAGGCAGTATAGCTAGGCAAAGAACATGCGTATTAGGAGCAATTGATGCTAACTGTGATAATAGCAGCAACAATGACAAGCAAATGAAGTAAGGGGAGGCACATATGCAAAAATCCCAAACTCAGACACCCTAGCTCTGATACCTAGGGTGGAGAGAGAGAGAGAGAGAGAGAGAGAGAGAGAGAGAGCTCAAAAAGTTGCACGACTCAATGATTGTATTAATTGATGTTTTTAATGCTCTTAGAGCCTTATCTTATGATTTAAACATACACTAAAATAGTGGCACATGTCACATGTGCTTACATCACTACTTTAATAAAAACACACACATACTATCTAGCCTTAAGAGGCTCTTTACACACACATAGTAGCACTCATAAGGAGTCACATACATAGACAAGACCTTGATCCCACACCCTAGTCCTTTTGCTTCTTGTCTCTCTCTTCTCTCTCTCTCTCTTTCCCCCAAGCATCTACCCTAAACCCTAACGCACAAGCCTTCACGCCAAGGGAACTTTGCCTCACATCATACCTTTAAACTTTACCTTGTTATGCACTGCAGTAAGACGTAGTGCATGTTGTCACAGTCCTGAAGCTGTTTTCTTCATGAACCCGGGTTTCCACGCTACTCAGACACATACAGCGAATTTAGTTTTTCTCCTTGACACCAGCACACAGAAAAGAGAGAGGCATGGCGATTCCTGAAAATGGATCCCCTGCGCCTGCAGCTCCCAGAGAAGCAGACCGAGCTTGGAATTCCCGTCCACCATCCAGCCATGGCTTGTGCTTGCATAACAGCTTGTGTGGCTCCAAAAAGCCTTTCTACACCAGCGATGGTTCCCGCCGAGGTATCATCCAATAAGCATTGATAATTCCATGTCAGAAAAGCGCAGTACGTCGTGATCGCTTGATCGTAAACTGTTATCTCATTGTCGTATACTGTGCTCTTTTCAGGGGTTTTCTTTGTATCAGAGTGTTGTCTATTCAGGTTTTTTAAAATCGAGTGGTGTGTATTTAGGGTTTTTTCCTGTACATTGGATAATGCTGTCTCCTCATATCTCCGCAATGTGAAAGTGTTTAGGGTGTCTTGATGGGTTGGCAGTCTAGTCTCTGGTGCATTCATTCTCTCACAATCAAACAACAGGGATGTGGCATATATATTGTGTGTGGGTGGGTGGCTTATGTAACAATGCCTTTTCGAATTAAATGGCTGCATTTGGCATATGAAAACATTACCTTGCATCACTTGCATCATTATGTGAAAACACCCACAAGATACGTCTTTTACGGCAATATAATGTGCTTTCTTCTACAGTTACTTGGTACATTTGTGGGCCAACAGTATATGACTCATCTCATGTCGGCCATGCAAGAAACTACCTAAGCTTTGACATCATTCGAAGAGTACTTGAGGTAAGTGGGATAGTTCTCCTCCAAGTGCTGCTAAGAAAATATCAACTTTTGTAGGGTCAAGTTTTGATTTTGACATTGTGGCACTTTCCAGGGTTATTTCAACTACCATGTTTTCTATGTGATGAACGTTACCGACGTGGATGATAAGATAATTAATCGAGCACGAAGAAACCACTTATTGGACAAATTTCTGAAAACAGCTGTAGACCCCAACAAGGTTTGACACATACTTTGCAAAATAAAAACTGATTGTAAAGCGGATGTGAGTTTTTTTTCCCCCACAATCTGTAAGCATGGATAGTGAGCTAATGTAGCAGTATAGGGATCTTTTACTTTTTGTTGGGGGGCTCATCTCATCACTGTTGCTGCTGTCAATTCGATAAGAAGGGATGCTAGAAGAATAGGATCAATTTTAGCATATACTGACTTAAGGTGCTCAAATCTGTTAAAGATGGGTTTGAACCAGTACCAATGCTGAGGAGTTTGTTCACGAAGGAGAGGCCAATTTTTTCTCCATCATTGGCCGGTTTTCCTCACTTGGTGTAATAAGGCTATGTGTGCATAGGGAAAGGACTAAAACAGTGGAAGATGTACAAAATAAACACAAGGTAGTACAGTCTACAAGTTCCTAAATCAAGTACAAAGCAACTTTGAAAATGTGGGCTGGCGGACTGTTGCATGACAGCCCAAAGGCTGCCCAACTCTATGCGCCAGATCAAGGGCTGCCCGACTGGCTGCTAAAGCTGCTTGAGGCCAAGGCACATAATATGTAGGTGTGTCACACTTGTGTTTGGAGCTAAAAGCTTGCTTTCATTTTAGTTTATGCCATGTTTGCAAGCTAACTCACCTATGTGTGTACATGCACATGCCAGTTTTTAGTTTGTCTTCTTTACGAGCTGACCTAATATTGTTTGTTACCCTATGGTGGAAAAATCCGGGAAAAAGATCCTTCTATTAGTTAATAAAAAACAGCCATGACGGGGTAGATACAACCACGAAGGGCTAGATACAAACTCGCCTCCATGTACGGGGCGGGAAAGAAATAATCAAGAGGTGGAGAAAGATTCACTTCTCCTCCAGTTGGCTGCTTTATGAGGAGAAGGCTATCTCATAAGGGGGAGGGGGGAATAGTGTGAAGGGCTAGCCCCCCACCATCCCCTTGACAACCTCAGTCTCTGTGGCCCAAGTGACAGTGCCCCATGTAATGATATGGGTCATGTTCCTGTCCATCGTGAAGATGTGGAGAATTCGTTGCCAAACCTGTTGAGCCTTCGGGCAATCCCAAAGACAGTGTCGCTGAGACTCATGAGGGTGGCCGCACCTCGTGGTCGACCTCCAATGGCCAACCACGTGCCTACCGCCAAGTTCCTGTGTGCCATCAGCCAAAGAAAGAGGGTGATCTTTTGAGGTTGAAAACTGTCCCAGAGCCTCTTCCAAAAACCCGAGAGAAAACTGTTGGTGTTGGACTCACACACTCACACACACAAACCTGCACATTAGGGTTAGGTGCAGGATAGAGAAGCTCACATAGAAATGAGAGAGAAATGAAATGAAATGAAATGAAATGTTATATTAACGTCTTCAAAAGGCCATAATGACCTATGAGACCAAAAGTTACATCATGGTGGATCTGATACAATGTCTGGATAAAAAAACCCAGAAAATGCAAGTCAACCCTTGCATGTGTGCCACATCCATATAATATAGAAGTACAAAATATTATATGTTAGAGTGTCCTTTCAGGCAAAATGTCCAAGGGGAAAAACCACATGGGAAAAAGTGCCCTTGGTTAAGCCCTGTTCACACATAGCACTACCATAAGTGAGCATATGCCTACAAATCTCCCCTGTAGTGGAAGTGTGAACCTGTACAAGGTAGCAGATCACTCTCTGTATGAGATTAAGCCCAAAGCTTTGCGGAAAGCTTCAAACTTTTCTCGAGGTAAAGCCTTTGTGAATAGATGTGCAACATTATCTTGTGTAGGGCAGTAAGATAAATTGATCTCCCCTGCATGTAGCCTCTCTCTGACATAGTGATAATGAATCTTAATGTGCTTGGTACGTGCGTGAAATACTGGATTTCGTGCCACGGCCATAGCACTCTGGCTATCAGTGAGAATGGTGGTGGGTGTCTACTGACACTCACGAAGATTAGCCAATAGTCTCCTCAACCATACACAATCTACTGTAGCTGTGAAGACTGCCTTGTACTCAGCCTCACAAGTAGATGTGGCAACAGTGGGTTGCTTTTTACTTAACCAAGATATGCATGAACTGCCAAGAAAAAAACAATTCCCACTGGTGGATTGCGTGGTATCATAATCACCAGCCCAATCTGAATCACTGTATGCATAAAGCTGCAAGCTGCCCCCCCTGGGATAGAACAAACCAAGATCCAGGGTACCCTTAAGATAACGAAAAATGCGTTTGACTGCTTGCCAATGCTTTGTGCGTGGGCTGTGCATGAATTTGCTCAACAAAGACACCCCAAAAGATATGTCTGGCCTCGTGTGCACAAGTAAATGAGGCATCCCACTGCCTGGCTGTAAATGCCGGCCTCAAAAGGCTCTCCAATATCATGCATAGTAAGCCGTACACCTAGTTCTACCGGAGTAGAAATGGGCTTACATTCATCCATGTGAAACCTTTTCAGCAAACTTTTTATGTACTTAGTTTGCTGCATAACAATGCCATCATCTGTATGCATAAACTGTATGCCGAGATAGTAGTGTAAAGGTCCCAAATCTGACGTATCAAATTCAGCTTTCAAATCAGCTTTGAAATCTGAAATTTGTGCTTTGCTAGTACCTGTAATGAGCATGTCATCTACATACAAGATGACTATGAGAATATCCGTATCGGCATCGGTTTTCTTCACATACAATGTGCTTTCAGCTGAACTATTCTCATAACCTTGGCTGGTTAGATGAGCATGTATCTTATCATACCAAGCTCTTGGAGCTTGCTTTAACCCATACAATGCTTTGTGTAACCTGCATACTTTATGTTCCTCACCAGGAACTACAAAACCAATGGGCTGATTTACATATACTTCCCATTTGAGAATATCCGTATCGGCATCGGTTTTCTTCACATACAATGTGCTTTCAGCTGGACTATTCTCATAACCTTGGCTGGTTAGATGAGCATGTATCTTATCATACCAAGCTCTTGGAGCTTGCTTTAACCCATACAATGCTTTGTGTAACCTGCATACTTTATGTTCCTCACCAGGAACTACAAAACCAATGGGCTGATTTACATATACTTCCCATTTAAGAATGCAGTTTTGATGTCCAATTGATGCACTTTCCATTCTTTATGTGCAGCCAATGCAATCATTGATCTTGTTGTGGTCATTCTCGAAGTAGGAGCAAAAGTCTCTTCATAATCTATTCCCTTTTTCTGGGAGTAGCCTTTAGCCAACAAGTCTTGCTTTGTACCTGTCAATAGTACCATCAGACTTTCTTTTGACTTTGTACACCCACTTTGTTCCAATGACATGCCTACCTTTAGGCAATTCCACAAGATCCCATGTATTGTTCTTCATGATAGAAGAAATTTCAGCTTGCATAGCTTGCAACCAATGCTCATTCTCATGTGCTTCTTCATAAGAAGAAGGCTCTTCTGAATCAAAGAGACCACCCATTGCTAATGCAGACTCCCCACGATGTATATTCAAAGCATGGCTGGAACTAGCCCTTGTTCTACCTGTGAGTGGAGCTGCAAGTTTGCTTTCTTGCAAAGTTTTCAGCAACCATCTTGGCACTGACTTGGCTGTGTCTATGGCTGTTTGCTCTTCCCTGACAAGATCTTCCATTTCTTTCATAGAAGGGGGCTGAATGGCTGGCTGTTCCACATGTTCTACATGAGGATTTTCTTGTGTAGGAGCTGGCTGATCTGAATCTCCCCTAATTGCAATGGGTAAAAGTCCATCAAACATGTCCTGTATGTCTGTATCATTGCTTTTATACAAGGTGTACATGGGCTGTTCTGAATTTTCAGCAAATACCACATCTCTACTGACAAAAATCCTTCGTGTAGTTGGATTATAAAGACGGTATCCTTTGCTGTCATTGCTGTAGCCACAAAAATGCATTTAATTGCTTTGTCATCTAGCTTTGTTCGGAGTTGTTCTGGCACATGTGCATATGCCAAACACCCAAATGTACGCATATAATCCACTGTTGGCTTTCGGCTATACCAAGCCTCAAATGGTGTTATGGTTTTCAAAGCTTTCTTTGGACACCTGTTCAACACATGAGTTGCACACATTATAGCTTCCATCCAAAATTTGTGAGGCAACTTTTGTGCTTTCACCATGCATCTTGCCATCTCCATGAGAGATCTATTTTTCCTTTCAGCTACACCATTCTGCTGCGGTGTATATAAGGCACAGTACATTGGTGTTTGATACCCTTTTGAAGCATATAATCCATGAATGCATTTGACATGTATTCTCCACCTCTATATGAGTGGAGTGTTTGGACTTTACATCCACACATATTTTCAGCCATTGCTACAAAGTGTCGAAAGCATGTAAACACATCTGCTTTCGCTTTCAAGGGGTAAGCCCAAGCAAACCTGGAGTAGTCATCAATGAATGTGACGAAGTAAAGATGTCCCCCTACGGATGGTGTTCGCATTGGACCACATACATCACTATGTATGAGCTGTAATTTACTTTCAGCTCTAACAACTCCATCTTTGGGGAATGGTTTTCGTTGCATCTTTCCCAAAATACACCCCTCACATACATGTCTAGGTGGAGACTCAAGAGGCGGCATATTATCAACCATATGATGCTTCTGCGTTCTTTGTACTGATACTTGTACTTTTCAGCACCTAGGGAGAGTCTCCCTAGCTGCCCTGCTTTGTTCTCTGGTCTGTTTTTCTTGTGAGCAGGAGAGGATCTTTTGTAGCCCTACGGGTGTTTTTTATAACTAATGAAAGGAGCCCATCTAAATGAGTTTAATGGTGTTGTCAGCCAGGTCATCAATCAAAAGTTGGCAATGGACGATGAGTTCAAAGCCACCTTTCTCTTATGCACTTTGCCAGAGAGTTGGGACACATTCACGACAGCCACTAGCAATTCGAATGCTATGCTGTCATATGCAGATGTGGAGGGTGCTCTCCTTCAAGAGGAGATGAAGAGGAAGAACAACTCTGTTGGAAAGTCCAATGCAATGAATACATGTGGGAGATCCCAGCAAAGGGGTAAAAGCCAAGAAGGGGGAAGGAGCAAGTCCCGCTCCAAAAAGGACTTGGAATGCCATTATTGTGGCAAGAAGGGACATTTCAAAAAGCAATGCTACAAATGGAAGAATGATCAAAAGGAAAAGGGCAAAGGCAAAGACAAAGACAAAGATGAAGCCAAAGATGCAAAGCCAAAGGGCAAAAGCAGAGTCAAGATTGAAGAAGTCAATCTGTCACATGCAAGTGACAGTGAGGATGAAGTCCTATTCATGTTTTCACTTGATGCCCGTTCACTCCTTGCAGGAGATGGTCATGGTATGTACTCATGGATCATTGATTTAGGTGCCTCCTTTCATGTCACAGGTTGCAGAGACTTGTTTGTCAAGTATACTGCTGGCAATGAAGGCGTAGTTTATTTGGGTGATAACCATGCATGCCAGATTCTCGGCAGAGGTGATATGAGGCTTGTGTTTTCAGATGGCTCACAGCTTATGCTCCATGATGTCAGGCATGTGCCTGAGATCAAGAAGAACCTGTTTTCTACTGGACAGCTTGATGATGCTGGTTATGTTACCACATTTGGTAGTGGAAAGTGCAAGATTAGTAAGGGCTCACTGGTTGTTGCAAGAGGCTCTAAGGTGGACACTCTTTACTTGATGCATGCTAATGTTTGTCACCATGCTAATGTAAATGCAACCGAGCCGCCGGAAATCTCTGTGTGGCATAACCGGTTGGGACACATGAGTGTCAAAGGAATGGAGCAATTGTCTCGTTTTGGTTACTTGCCTTCTCTAAAGTTCTCAAGTTTTCAGTTTTGTGAGCATTGTATATATGGCAGGCAACTCCAGTGCCCCCACAAGAAAGCTCTTGGACAGAAAGATGCTCAGTTAGAGCTTGTGCATACAGATGTATGTGAGATGCCTCAGCTTTCTTTGGGAGGGGCAAAATATTTTGTGTCTTTTATTGATGATGCCACACGCAAGGTGTGGGTTTATCCTCTTCGTTTGAAGAGTGATACATTCTCAGTGTTTGAGAAGTTTGTTGCTCATGTTGAGAATCAAACTGGCAAAACACTGAAGGCTTTGCGTTTCGACAATGGTGGAGAGTATACGTCCAAACAGTTTCAGGACTTTTGTGATGCTAAAGGCATCAAGAGGGAGCTCTCTGCTCCTTATGATCCTCCACAAAACGGGACAGCAGAGAGGATGAACAGGACTATTTAGGAGAAGGTCCGTTCTATGTTGTCACATGCTGCGTTACCTAATGGTTTTTGGGCTGAAGCTGTTATGACAGCCGTTCATCTTATAAATAGGTCACCTAACATGAGGCTTGGTGGGAAAGTGCCAGAGGAAGTATGGACAGGGAAGCCTCCGTCCTACAAGCACTTGAGAGTGTTTGGTTGTGTTGCGTACGTGCACATACGCAGGGAAATACGCACCAAACTTGATCCTAAGTCTCACAAATGCATATTCCTAGGATATGGTGACAGAGGTGAAATGGGATATAGACTTTGGGATCCAGTGAATAGAAAGATTATACGTAGCAATGATGTCATTATTGATGAAACATGCATGTATAAGGAGCCTGGCAGAGTCATCTTTGATGATGATGGACATCATGGACAACAACCAAGGGCTGTAAATCAGCCATTACAGCAACAAAACCAGCCCTTAAATGGTGCTGGAAATGGTCCAAATGGACAGCCAGAGATGGCAGAAGATATCCCTATGGATATCCCACAGTTAGAGGAGATACCGGGCATGATCTTTCAACCTTATGGCATGGAACATGAGCCACCAATAGGTGATATGCAGGCTGAACAGCAACCTGCAAATGATGGTCATTGGGTTCGGAGGTCAACAAGACCCTCCAGACCCCCTAACAGGTTTGTTCCAGGGGTTGACTACTTGATGCTCACTGACTGTGGGGAGCCCTCATGTTATAAGGAGGCTTTACAGAGGGCAGACAAGGCTCTTTGGGAGCGTGCTATGAAGTCAGAGATGGATTCTCTGCACAAAAATGGAACATGGAAGTTGGTGCATTTGCCTACAGGCAAGAAGGTTTTGCCATGCAAGTGGGTTTACAGGCTCAAAGTTGCACCTGATGCAAAGCCGAGGTACAAAGCCAGGTTAGTGGCTAAGGGCTTCAAGCAGGAATATGGTGTGGACTTTGATGAGATCTTCTCTCCAGTGGTCAAAATGACCACACTTAGAGCTGTATTAGCTTTGGTTGCTCATGATGATCTGGATTTGATTCAGATGGATGTGAAGACTGCTTTTCTTCACGGTGATCTCCATGAGGAGATATATATGCAACAGCCAGAGGGTTATGCAGTGAATGGAAAGGAGAAGCTTGTATGCAAGCTGAAAAAGAGTCTTTATGGGCTCAAACAGGCACCAAGAGAATGGTATCATAAATTTGATACATTCATAAAATCCCAAGATTTTAGGAGGAGTGACATAGATCACTGCTTATACACCAAGAAAGCTTTGGATGGCAGTCTATTGATCCTTATCTTATATGTTGATGATATGTTGATTGCCGAGAAATCTCGTAATGAGATGGATGCCTTGAAGAAGAGGCTGCATCAGACCTTTGATATGAAGGATTTGGGTGATGCAAATCACATTTTGGGTATGCGGATACTTCGGGACAGAAATCAGCATGTGTTGTATTTGTCTCAGAAGGAATACATTGGCAAAGTTTTGCAGAGGTTCAATATGGAAGGGGGGAAGAAGACTAGTACTCCTTTGCCTCCATATGTGAAACTCAGTGCTATGGACAGCCCACAGTCGGATAGTGACAGGGCTGATATGGCTAAGATTCCGTATGCTTCAGCTTGTGGCAGTCTCATGTATGCCATGGTTGCTACCGGTTATACAGGGGATATTCCATTGTTGCATTGTGACAGTCAGAGTGCCATCCAGTTGGCAAAGAACCCTGTCTTTCATGCAAAGACGAAGCATGTGGATGTGAAGTATCACTTCATCAGAGAGGTGATAGAGAACAAGCTGATTCAGCTTGTCAAGATTCATACGGATGACAACCTCGGCTGATCTGTTGACAAAGAGTTTGCCTCCAGAGCGGTTTGCTCATTGCAGACACTTGATGGGCATTGGATGAGGCCAGTTTCAGCCTTGATATGGCCTTGTATATTATCATGTACATGCTGATTTTTTCTTTTCTTTCATTTAAGGGCACTTTGCCTTTAAGTGGGAGGTTGTTGGGGTAGTATGTCTCCCACATGAAACCCTAACTCTCTCCCTTCACAAAGCAAGTGTAAACCTGCACCAAATTGTCCAATTACACACAATGTGTATACATACGCGACAAATCACAGCTGTAATGCCCAAGTACATGCTCCAATCTGAAAATCCCCAATTTTTATGCACTCCAATCGCTTCAATGTGCATTTAATTGGCCAATTTTCACAAAAGTCCCAAATTTCTGCAACTGAAAGAGGTTCAATATGCTGATTTTGACCTCAATTTTGAAAACCCCCAAATTGCAAGCAAAGCAACATGCCCAATTTTTTCAGTTTGTCTTGAAATTGAGAAATCCCCCAAATCACCTGAACCGTTTACCACATGCACTGTAGTGTCTGCAAAATCTGCATATTTTCACCACATGCACTGTAGTGTCTGCAAAATTGTATCTGACCTGCACTGAAATGGCTGCAAATTTTGTATGTGTTTGAACAAAAATGTGTACAGAGAATACCTTCGGGCAAGGGCAGCACGTGTGAAGCAGGTGCGAGGCGGGGAGCAGACAGGCGCGTACGTTGAGGGACCTGCAGCCAGGCGGCGCAGGGGTGAAGATGGAGCGAGAGGGAGGGTCAACGGGGAGCTGTAGCTGGAGTGCACTGAGCTGATGGGACACGCGTATCTGCGTCAGCTGGAGCGCACTGAGCTGATGGGACATGCTTATCTGCGCCAGGGACGTCGGAGCTGGAGCGCAGGGTCGACGGGGAGGAGCAGACGGGGTCCTCGTATGCGGCGGATAGGGCGCAGAGCAGACGGGCGAGGCGGCGGCAGGCGCAGGGCGAGCACCGAGCTGGAGACGGTGGCCGAAGGCGAGGTCTGAACGGGCTGGAGTCGCGAGCAGGGCACGTGTGATCGACGGAGCAGGGCTCGACCGGGCTGGAGCCGTGAGGAGCGACGACAGAGACCGTAGCGAAGCAGCGACGGTATGGATGGCCGGAATGGAGCGTTGACGGATGGATGGCAGTCGGAACGGAGCAGCGAGGACGGAGGGGGGGCGCTGCTGGGCGGCGGCGGCCCTAGGCGCACTATCGCCGCCGGCTGGGCAGGGAGGTGCCGCCCGCGGGCTGGGCGGCTAGTGCCGCCGACTTTTGGTGGCCGGAACTGGCGGACGAAACTTGCGTCGACGGAATTGTCGGACGGATGGCGACGGAATTCCGCAGAGCGACGGAAATCTGCAGGTTTTCTTCTAGCGGCAGAATTTCAGGGCCAGCTCCCAGCTCTGATACCAATTGTTGGTGTTGGAGTCACACACTCACACACACAAACTTGCACATTAGGGTTAGGTGCAGGATAGAGAAGCTCACACAGAAATGAGAGAGAGAGAGAGAGAGAGAGAGAGAGAGAGAGAGAGAGAGAGAGAGAGAGCCAAAAGTGTGGTATCCACAAAATGCAAGTCAACCCTTGCATGTGTGCCACATCCATATAATATAGAAGTGCAAAATATTATATGTTAGAGTGTCCTTTCACGCAAAATGTCCAAGGGGAAAAACCACATGGGAAAAAGTGCCCTTGGTTAAGCCCTGTTCACACATAGCACTACCATAAGTGAGCATATGCCTACAAAAACGCTTGGAGAGGTCCTGTGACTGCCAATGTAATGCTACTGTTGGGGTGCCATCAATCTCTGGCATCATCTGAATCCTTGAATCCTGTGGCCTAGCCGTGCTGAGTATGCAAAAAAGGGGGCATGCAAAAAAGGGGGCATCTAGACTCTTCTAGAGTCTCCTCCCGATCAGCCGGATCATGCCAAGTCCACTCGCCCGTGTTGGAAAAGACTATTTGTCTATCCTTTCTTTAGAAGAAATGCATTTCACAAGCAGTGGGTCCACTTAGGAGAGCCAGGACTCTTTTGAAAGTTGAAGCCTAGTGGTTGTACCGACGAGAACATAAATGTCACTTGTTGCATGGAGGCTCGTTTCCTCCTTAAGAAAAGGAATATCATATATTTTTTTTGGTGTGGGTTCAGGTGTTAGGGGAGCTTATGGCAGCTTTTGAGAAAGAAAAATGGAAGCAAGAAAAGAAGGTGATACTTCAAAGTTGGCTATCTTTTTAAGTTTTGTGAAGTTCTTTTGCTTTCACTCATTGGTTATATGTGTTCTTTTTGAGTAAAAGAAACACGAAGTTAATTCCAAATTTTGAACTTTAAGCAGGTCCAGGAGGCGAAAGATGAGCTTTCAACCACTGCTTCTACTCGGCAGCGCCAAGAACTAGAGGATGTGAGATCACTGAGACTGCTTGTACTTTCGATCTTTGCCTACGCATGTGCATGAATTTTTGATGCTTTATTATTTTATATCAGATAGAAGGACATGCTATGCAATCTCAGTATTCTGTGTGGGTATGATGAGAAGTCAAGCATTTTTTAAAATTGTTTTTGTAAGGTGCAATAGGCGCTTCATTTTGAAAAATTGTACGACCTACCTGTTTATCCCTTTGCTTGTAAGGCTGTGTTGGAATATGATGGAACTGGGGCTGGCCCATTCAGGTGTCACTTATTTTCATTTATGTTAGCTCAGAAGAGCAGCCTGCTTTTGTGTGTTGGTTGGCATTCTGGGCCTGAAAGTTATCCTTCAAGAGCTCTACTTGGCTTTCTTGTAGACATGTCACTCTCCACCATCTTATAGCCTATGCCGGTGAAACTTGATGAAAGAGATTGGTACACGAGGCACAATGCTGTGTAGGCTTTTTTTGCACCTTGAACTAGGTCATCAGCACATGCTGAGATAACGGATTAGAGGACATTTGAGACAGCATAGAATATTCATGATGAATGTAACCATGAAACATCCCTAGCTAGTTTGTAACTCATTTTATTGAATCTATTAGAACCATTCATGCACCAAGAGTGCATCTTTCCAAGCCACTCTTTGGAGTCATTAGGTGTAAGATACATGCATCACTTAATTTATAGACAGTGGCTTGACATGCTACATGTAGTTTTGTGGTTGCCAGGTCTGCATACAAGCTGTTGATATACATGTTGTAGGACATGGAACAAGTCCAAGAGGTCGCTACTCTCACAATGTTTGTCAAAACTTAAAGCTGTTGATATACATGTTGTAGGAGGACATGGAACAAGTCTGCTAGAGGTCGTTACTCTCAAAATGTTTGTCAAAACTTCAATACAGGCGTGATGTGGTCCTTTCACATCTTACACTGATAACTCAGTGGCCAGCCTATGACTTGGTCTAGTTTTCTAGTTCCTAGAAGTGAAAATCGTTATGCTGTTTTGGTATCCATTTGGTTGGTTTGATGAGGGGTCACCTATTTTGTGTTGTTACCAGGCTCATGGCGGCGTGTTAAAACTTATGGAACAATGTTTCAGTGTAACCAATGTGTTTTCAGTCATAGCCTTTTGTCTTAGATCGATATTGAATGGTTTTTCATATGAAAGGTGATGCATATTAAGAGTTTTAGTATAATTTCTACACATGCTCTTCATTTTGGTTGTTGCCAGAAATTGAAACAAGAGGAGTTGAAACTAGAAAAGCTTAATCAAGCTTTTGCAAATGTCAAAGAAAAGGAGGGCACCCTTGCTGGTCTTGACAAGGAGGAGGGAATTGAAAGGATTGTTGATGGTGGGGCTGCGGACGTCCTTGCATCACATCTTGATGACCTTGGAAAATCTGGAGTTTCTGACTTGGCCATATTCCGTGCTCATGCTGCCAAGTAAGCCTTTGAACGTTGTAGTTTTTAGTGCTTTGTCTTGACAAATTTTTCTTGGTTCATGTTTTTCCCTTTTAGGGGCGTGTTTGTTTCTATGGTTTATTTATTTATTTTAAATAAATTGAATGAGACCTTTTCAATTAAAGGTCTTGGATTGGAGTTCATCTCAAGAACATGAGCAATTTAGGCAACTACTTCGCATTTACATGTGGGATGCCAAGCTTAGAATCAGAATGCGATTCCTTGATGTTTTATCTAGATCTCAGTTATGATGCTAGGAACACGTTGGATCTTGATTGTGAGGTTTATGCTAGAATGTATCTAAATCGTGGTTTTAAGCCTACGCTAAAAGCGCTTTTTGGCTTGCCTTTGAAGTACATGAAGATCGGCTATTAAAGCCAAAAATAAGGAAAACTTTCATTAGAATCTCCCTCCCTCTCTCTCTGCCAGTGCACAGGTCCTTTTCTTTGAAACAAAGGATCCCATGTACCAGGAGATCAACACTATGGGAACAGATCTCGAGCGGACATCACAGGACATGACAGCCCGTACAGACTATGGGGAGAACCTCTTGGCCCTTGGAGGAGCTCATGGATTAGGCATTTATAATGGCCTAGCCCGGTGGCCTGGCTCCAGCGCCTTCACTTGCGACCCCTTTGGACATGGAACTAGTACAATGGACTACTTGGTGGGCTCTCTCTCCTGCATACTTAGCTTTCTCCTTCACATGCCACCTTCACCTGAGATATCACTTCCTAGGGATACCTCTTTTGTCTACTCTGACCACATTTTCTGCACCCTCTCCGACCTCGACCCACACATCCCACTTGATGAGCTTACCACACAGCTTGCAGCCACCCTTCACACATCCGCTGCAGCCGCTTTCCCTCACACCAGAGCCACCCCCGGACCACCTGGAGGGACCATTCCACAGAACAGTTGGTAATAGGTATGATGAGAGGAGTGTCGTGAGACCTGTGTCTGCCTACAATGGGAGGTCGCTCTGGGCTCCACCACTCACCAGCAGGCACGTCAGATCTTCCGCTGTCTCGTATGGAGGAATAAGTGAGCCTACCTAGCTCACCTCGAGCAAGAGTTGTAATAGTTGTTTTTGGGACGGGACTGCAAGGACTCATGAGGCCTGGAGGCTCTTCCAGGATTTTTGCCCATCGACCCCGATCACCTCACCCGACATATGGCATGCATACGCCACCGTCCCCGGACAACCACCTCTCCCCCACCCTCTTGAGCCTCGCCCCCCCAACTGCTCCTTCCACTTGAGCATGGTGAGCGATGCTATTGACAAGATGCAGAATGGGAGAGCGTAGGCTCATGATGGGCCGATTGCCGAGCACTCCTCACATGCGAGGGATGTATTGGGTCCACTTCTGCTTCATATGTTTAACATGGCCCTATGTGAGGGTTTCCCTGCTAGTTGGTTGTCTAGTATCATTGTGCCCATTTTGAAAGCAGGTGACCCCATGGATCCCGGTAACTACAGGACTATTATGATTGGTCGCACATTGGCCAAGATTTATGGATCGATCTTGGAGCATGAGCTCAGCAGATAGACGGAGGAGCACAGACACAGAGCACCAGGGCAGGCAGGTTTTCGGAGAGGACACTCCACACCGGACCACATCTTCACATTACGGGGTATCATTGAGGAGGGGAGAGCACATGGGCACTGGATATACTGCTGCATTGTGGATTTCTGCAAGGGTTTTGACACAGTCCCATGGGCCAGATTGATGAGGAGATTGCAGGACATGGGAGTACTGGCAGAGATGCTTGGGGAATCCTCACGCTCTGAGTCTGTCATTGGCAGAGTGCGGGCCCCAAGGGGGAAATCAGAGGACATACATAGCATTATCGGGGTGAAACAGGGCTGTCCCTTATCTCCCACTCTATTTGGGCTCTACATTGATGAGGTGTCTTACTACATAGATAGACAAGGAGGTCCAGGAGCAGGAGTTTTGATACCCATTGTATTGTATGTAGATGACATTGTCCTCATTTCTGACTCACTATAGGGGCTGTAGAGACACTTGGATGCATTATAGGCCCTTTACGAGGATCGGGATCTCACCGTAAACCTTGGGAAGACCAAGGTTATGATCTTTAACACCTCCCCACAGTGGATAGGTAGATCTGCACAACAATTTACAAATAGTGGGGAGCTAGTGGAAGTTGGAACATGTGACCTCTTATTTACACCTTGGGATCACTTTTATTGGATTGCGTTTCTCTATGTGGAAGGCAGCCAAAACCAAATTGATGCGCGGCTATGCAACTTTGGGCTCACTTGAGAGGTAGTGCTTACAGATATAGTTTCAGGAGCCGAGGGCGAAGCTCTGGCTATTTGAAACACAACCTATTCATTGAAAACTGTGCTCGGTCTCCAAATCCTATGAGCTTGGCACTCACTCCACCCCTTGGAGGATCATTCTGCCCTGGAACCATTGCCCGAAAGCCTTTCCTGGTGTGTCCCAAGTGACACCCGACTCACAGGAATGCCATTCCCTTCGGTTTTGTGGAACACCACCAACCAACCTCCAGGGAATTCTTCCATGTCTTGTGTTCCTTTCCTTGGGCCTCGTACCTGTGCACTTTCATGTACCTTGGACTTACGCACCTTCATTTGGGACTCAATCAGTGTTTAGCCTTGGTGATGGTTTCATCCATGCGCGATGCAGTAAGGGTGCATGGGACCTGGTGTAAGCCTAGTGGGGCGTGCAGGGACAGACTCAACCATGTGTCCAAGAGATAAATATATAGAGAGAGAGGGGGGAGAGAGAAGGAATAGGGATCTTGCACAGTACACCACATTGAGTGGGGAACATGCCCCGCTCCCTTTCAGGAATTTATTCAGGAACAATCCACGGGCATGCTGGCCAGGATCAATACAATCAATGAATACAAAACAAACAGATATGCGGATGTAGGATATCCAAGTTGATGTCGATGTCGAGGCACAAGATCTCTGATGCTGAGCACACCATGGGGATGACCCACAAGTATCTCTCATCGGGCTAGTACCAGATTCAACATCCAAATCCAAATCCAAGTTCCAAGTCCAAATCAAGTCTAGATTAAGTCTAAGTCCAAAATTCAAGTCCGGATCTAGATCCAAATCCAAGTTTAGATCCAAATACAAGTCTTGATCCAAATCCAAGTCTAAGTTCCATAACCAAGTTCCATGTTCATGTCCAAGCTTCATGCCCAAGCTATTTGTCCAAGTTCCATGTTTATGTTCAATCTTCATGCCCAAGCTATATGTCTAGGTTCCATGTTTTTGTCCAAGCTTCATGCCCGAGCAATCTTCATGTCTAAGCTATATGTTGAGGTTCCATGTTTATGGCCAATCTTCACAACTCCTATAGTCTTGTCGATGATGAAAACCTTAGAAAAACTCTTTCTGGTAAGAAAATTGATATAAAATCTATTTTAATGGTTTTTGGGCGATACAAACCTCCAAAAAGCAGTTCTTAGTGTGTTTTGAGTAGTTTTGCTTTTCTAGCTTTAGGGCCTTGGAGCTACTTTTTGAAAAAGCGACTTTTAGCTTTTTGGTCTGGCTCAGTCTCCTCTTTCCAGTGGTGTTCTTGGCTCGCGGTCAACCTTGTTTGACTTTTTGCTTTTTCTTCCTTTTTGACCAAGAATGGTGCTTTTTCGTAATCAAACCTTGTGGACCTTGTCCCCATGTCTTCTTCCACCTGTCTAGTGTATGGGTTTTATCACGTGAAATAGAGCTAGGAGGGCCAAATAGTTACATTCCCTCTCTCTTATATCGCAGTTGTCCTCAACTGCGGACTCCAAGTGTTCCAAGCACATCCATGTGCTCCATGTATATCCATGTGCTCCATGTATATCCTTGTGTTCCAAGTACATCATGTACATCCATATGTTTCAAAGTACATCAAGTACGTCCATATGTTTCAAGCTACATCAAGTACATCCATATGTTTCAAGGTACTAGCCCCATGTGGTGAGCTTGTGCATCTGGTCTTTCCTCATATCTGTGGTGTCCTCTACTCATCTGGCAACATCTCAATGCCTTTTCTTTGACCAATAGCTTTGGTCTTGATGGTACTTCTTCATGGCCTGTCACATGTGCTAGATAAAATAAATGCATACTTATCTTCTGCAAAAACTAGACACAAGCTAGTCGACAAACATGTATGTATCATTCGCGTCTACTTGGTATTCCGGGTATTGGCCAGGTAGTCTGGAGTCCAGTGGACTATTACATGCCATAAATCCAAGCATTGTCCACACATCAAAAACAACACACAATGACAAAGAAATTCAAACATACATCAGTATGCAGTGCACAAGTAATGATCCTCCTATTCATGGATTGTCCTGTGTGGTTTCATCGAAACCGTGTTGAGCCATCTGGCCATTGAGACCGCTTAGACTATCCTCAAGGCCATTTGGTCACTGGGACTGCCTCAGAGTTCTTTCATAGTCATCTGGGCCATTTGGTCGCATTGACTGCTTGACTATGAGATCCAATACAGTCATCTGCACCATCTGGTCGCAATGACCGTCCGACTGCGAAATCCAATACAGTCATCTAGGCCATCTGGTCGCAATGACCGGCCCGACTGCGAAGTCCAAGATATCTAGCATCGTTGCTGTCTCATTTGGCATCGTTGCCTCCCATATACAAATCTCATCATGTTCAACCACAAGAAGATCTAGAATAACCAACACTGATCCTTTGCTAGCGTAAAGTCTCAATGCTTCAAAAGAGTTCTGTTTCAGCTTTGGTCCACAGAGATTCCATGGCTTTATATGTCAAAACATGCAATGGGCTAAGCACCACTACAAACCACTCGTCGAGCTTCCTGGCATGATGTCAATCTGGTGATCTTTTGATCTCTTTGGCTTCTTGCTTTGGTTTAACAAGATAATTTACAACCATATATCCCTTGTTTCCTCATTGAAAACACTTCCCTTCTTTGGTATATTCTTCATGTTGCTCGAGGGACAATCTTCTTCGAAAGAGTGGGGGTTTGTCTCCACTCCCATCCTTCTTCTCGAGAGAATCGGCTTCTTGATGGGGATCGGTCTTTAGACTTTTTCTTTTGAGATGGATTTCGATTGTTGTTCTTTGTCTTGCCGTCCATCCAAGGCATGCAAGGCCTCGGCTTTGCAAAGCCTTATCTTGAGCTTCTTCCAATGTCGTTGGTCCTGCCATGTAAACTGCTTGCATAAGCGTAGGTTGCAATCCATTGACCGACTCACGCATTTCCATTAGTGATGGAATGGGGGTATAAGAAGTAAACTTCAAAACAGATTGTTGAAAAGTTGTTAAGTTACGATGCCACATCCTCACGAACTTTCTGCTTTACCTCATCCCATTCCTTTTGCACATTAGCTTCAAAGTTTGCGGGTAAAAACTTCTTGTTGAACAAAGTCTTGAAGTCACTCCACGTCTTCAGCTCGGTCCCTTCTTGTATTACTTTTAGCCACCAATTCAAGGCGGCATCCTTCAAATGCATACGAACCATGCGAAGAAGCTTTAACTTTTCGGAGTAGTCGCCATCTCCAAAAGCAGCATCAAATTGCTTGACAAAGGATAAAGCTTTTTGGGTATCCTGCTTTCCATGAAAAGCATCAAACTTGACGCTCCTCTCTCTCGGCTTGAAGTCCATCTTGCCGATTGATGTAATTTCCTTTGCCTTCCTTTCCCTCACTTGTCCCGAAGAAGCTGCATCTGAAAAAAAAAGTTGGCGTGGGAATAGCCTCCTTGTTTTCTCCACGAGAAATAGACTGGGTAGCTCTAGATTCTTCTGCAATGGTAACTGCTTTGGCTGGTAGATAAGCTTTGGCGGATTTCACTCCTTCGGTCTCAGTGGCTTGTTCTTTGATAAAGTCTTCAACAAATATCTTAGCCCTTCTTTGGTCCTGTTCCCTCTTGGTTCTCTAAGCAAGGAATTTAATGAAAAATCATATCAATTGCTGAAAGTCGTGGTACTCTTATGATGACCTTGGTTCCCATCAAGAATTTCTGTATCAACCTCATGGTTGTTCCCTTTATGAGGCCCTTGGTCTCCCTCTGCTCGCGACATGGCTCTGTCACCCCAAGAAAGTTTCTTCAAGAGAAATCCTGCTCTGATACCACTGTAAGCCTAGCGAGGCATGTAGTGACAGACTCAACCACGTGTCCAAGAGATAAATATATATAGAGAGAGGGGGGGGGGAGAGAAGGGAATAGGGATCTTGCACAATACACTACATTGAGCGGGGAACAGGCCCCGCCCCTTTCTAGGAATTTATTGAGGAACAATCCACGGGCACGTTTGCCAGGATCAATACAATCAATGAATACAAAACAAACAGATATGCCGATGTAGGATATCCAAGTCGATGTCGATGTTGAGGCACAAGATCTCTGATGTCGAGCACACCACAGGGATGACCCATAAGTATCTCTCACGGGGCTAGTACCAGATTCAACATCCAAATCCAATGAATCCAAGTCCAGGTTCCGAGTCCAAATCAAATCCAAAACCAAGTCCAGATTAAGTCTAAGTCCAAAACCCAAGTCCGGATCCAGATCCAAGTCCAAATCCAAGTTTAGATCTAAAGACAAGTTGGGATCCAAATCCAAGTCCACGTTCCATAACCAAGTTCCATGTTCATGTCCAAGCTATATGTCCAAGTTCCATGTTTATGTCCAATCTTCATGCCCAAGCTATATGTCCAGGTTCCATGTTTATGTCCAAGCTTCATGCCCAAGCTATATGTTCAAGTTCCATGTATATGTCTAATCTTCATGCCCAAGCTATATGTCCATGTTTATGCCCAAGCTATATGTCCAAGTTCCATGTTTATTTCCAATCTTCATGCCCAAGCTATACGTCCATGTTTATGTCCAAGCTTCATGCCCAAGCTATATGTCCAAGTTCCATGTTTATGTCCAATCTTCATGCCCAAGCTATATGTCGAGGTTCCATGTTTATGTCCAATCTTCACAACTCCTATAGCCTTATAGATGATGAAAACCTTAGAAAAGCTCTTTCTGGCAAGAAAACTGATATAAAACTTGTTTTAATGATTTTCGGTCGTTATGTCCAAGCTTCATGTCCAAGCTATATGTCCAAGTTCCATGTTTATGTCCAATCTTCATGCCCAAGCTATATGTCGAGGTTCCGTGTTTATGTCCAATCTTCACAACTCCTATAGCCTTATTGATGATGAAAACCTTAAAAAAGCTCTTTCTGGCAAGAAAACTGATATAAAACTTGTTTTTATGATTTTCGGACGATAAAAACCTCCAAAAAGCAAATTTTAGGGTTTTTTGAGTAGTTTTAGGGTTTTTGAAATTTCAGTATGTACACGTCTGTACGGCTATACGGATCCATAGTCGTACGGACAGATGATGATATGGCATTGCGGTTGGCACTCCGAATCAGTGGGCAGCCAGGAAAAACTCCATGATTTGGTTGATGATCAGGTAGATGATGATGGAGAAGAGGATCTCCACGCTTCAACGAAGACGGCAACACGATGAAGAGGTTCTTCTTCAACTTGATGCTCAAAAGAGAGGCTCTTGCTTCTTTTATACTTGGGAAAGCCTTGTTTTTTGCCAAAAAGTGAATGCTTTTGCTTTGCTTTTGCCTTTTACTTTGCTTTTGGTCTTTTAATAGTAAAATATTACTCAACTTAAGTCAAAAGTTCTTGTTTTGCTTTTCTAGCTTCAGGGCCTTGCTTTTTGGCCTTGGAGCTGCTTTTTGAAAAAGCGACTTTTAGCTTTTTGGTCGAGCTCAGTCTCCTCTTTCCAATGGTGCCCTTGATTCGTGCTCAACCCTGTTTGACTTTTTGCTTTTTCTTGCTTTTTGACCAAGAATGGTGCTTTTTCGTAATCAAACCTTATGGTCCATGTTCCTATGTCTTCTTGCACCTGTCTAGTGTCCGGGCATGGGTTTCGTCATGTGAAATAGAGCTAGGAGGGCCAAATAGTTACACTTGGGCAGCAACAATATCTCAGAATC
This sequence comes from Cibotium barometz, assembly GCF_041138505.1. NCBI lineage: Eukaryota > Viridiplantae > Streptophyta > Polypodiopsida > Cyatheales > Cibotiaceae > Cibotium > Cibotium barometz. The sequence continues at coordinate 28,692,322 of NC_141075.1, read as the reverse complement.
AGCCTAAAGCTCTGATACCAATGTCACATGGAGAAGCTCTTGGGAGCATAGTAGCAAGGGAACGTTGTTTCCACTCCTTGGGAACGGTGGAACGCGTTCCCCCAAGGCTGAGATGCCTAAACCGGGTGGAACATGCATGGTGGAACGATTTGGCATGGGAATGGCCAGGGGAACGTGGGGGAACAGTCACATGGAACGTCTGGGTGACGTTCCCCCTTTGGGGAATGTTTTTTATGTTTGGCCAAGAAAAAAAAAGAGAAAAAGTGTACTTGCTGTCGTGAGCCGCTTGTGGATATCCTTGGAAGACGTACCCTATTGTTGCCTGCCCGCGTACTTCCTAGACTGGCTGACTGCTGGTCGGCTAGGTCCTGTACAAATATTCCTTGAGTTGCTGTAGCCGATTGGTCCTAGATCTTGTATGTGCTAGCCGACAGCTCTCTGTTGTCCTCCACTAGTTCTTCCCTGCCCACAACAACAACCAATGCTCCAGATCATGTTCTATTCTAATTCTTTATCTTGTTGCAGGATTAGGCTTGGGATCAGCCGTGCACATGTCTTACACATTACATCCTTGGCTCCACCCCTTGGATGATTTTGTTAGCCTGGTTAGCCTGGAAGTCCCTGGTGTGTATAGCCCTACACACGGGCACTTTTTATCCTGTGTTGGCAGGGGTTTTTTCCTTGCTTGAACACACTCTTGTGTGTTAGCCACATCAGCCCTAGGATTAGGGCTTCTATTAGTACTCTTGTATTTCACTCATTTCTTATCATTATCGTCGAGTACTTTCTAGCATCGAGCTTCATCTCTTGCTCTTAGAGCTTGTCTGTGATTATGTGTGCATGTGTGTCTGTGTGAGTGTGCAGAGCATCTTCTCCCTCGTCCAACATTGGTATCAGAGCTAAGGTTTATGGCCTCGGTTATAGAGTCTTCTTTTTGGAGCCTGTGCGCATTTGACTGTCGGCACCTACCATCGACATTTGCGCCTCCTCTTGCCTCGACTCCTTGCCATTGGCCTTGTCGCTCTCCTCGTTGGCGTGGCCACCTGTTGGCTTTTCAAAGTTGGTTTTAGAGCTTGGCTGTAGAGTCATTAGCTCCTAGCCATTAGTCTCTGAAGGAGTGAAGCTTGGTATATATTGCTGGTATCCGCCGTACATCCATTCATCTTTGCCGCCACAAGCTTGGGTAAGCTCTTGCACTACTCACTTTCAACAGATCTAGGGTTTCTACCGACTCTGTACATTGGTCAGCTTTTCTCTATGCTGCCGAACATTCTGGCCAACCCCACACACTAGCACTACACTTCGCTCAATCTTTCAAAAGTTTTCAGCATTGGATTTCGGTGTCTATCGAGTTTTGCTGTTTTTGCTGTTTGAGCATTGGCATTCATCTTTCGGCATTGGACTTCTTTGTCCGTCGATTTTGCCTGGTCAGCCATTAAGCTGCGTCCGCTAGCTTGACCTAGTCAGCAGAACAGCCTTTGACTTTTCTCAGTCAGCACTTGCACATTCAGCATTCAGCTTTAGCTTCAGTTGGACTTGATGACTGATCAGCCATTCAGTTGCTTCGGTCGGTTTTACCCTGTCCGCAATTGAACCTTCGGCTTCCAACTTTTAAAATTAGACTTTCTTGTCAATCAATTGTTTCAGTTCGCTTTGCCCAGTTAGCCGTTCAGCGTTTGGCTTTTCTCATGCAGCCATTCTGCCCAGGCATTCGACTTTAGCATTCAGCCATTTAGCCATTTCGGCTTCAGCTTTGAGCATTTGATGCTTGGCTTACGACATTCAACGTTCGGCTCTCCGGCTTCCACATTCAGCCATTTGGCTTTAGCACTCAACCATTTGGCTTTAGGCTTTCTGCTTACAGCCCCAAGCTTCAGCATTCAGCATTCGACGCTTGGCTTTTTGCTTTTAGCGTTTAGCTAGGCTTTCCGCAGTCAGCTTTTAGCGCTTGGCTTCTGCATTCAGTTTTCAGCCATCAGCATTTGGCATTTGATTGGAGCATCTGCGTTAGTACCTTAGCAATGAGCTTTTAGCATTTGGCATTTAGCATTCAGCTTTCAGCCATCAGCGTTCAACATTTGATTGCAGCTTCCGCATTAGCAAACAGCTTTCAGTCCTTCAGCTGTCAGCATTCAACAGTTGGCCAAGTTTACTACATTGGCTGGGTTTACTCTCTTGGCTGGGTTTTGAAACTCGTAGTGCCCAGGGGGACTAGGGCCTTTAACACACTTGTTGATACCATCAATGCATATTAAAACATTTAAACATGGCCACAACCTTGACACATATCCATCATCACTTTGCATAAAACATAAAAGCTGGACAAAACATCCACAAATGCTGAAAATGGAGCTTGCGCATGTGACACCGCATAGAGGCCGGAATGCCCCTCCGCCCCCCCTTCCCTTCCTTGGAGTATTTTATTACCCAAGGAGAATAATATCATGTACAAGCTTTGAGGGCCTTACACTCCCCACGGGAGGTGCCGGATTATCCATATACAAATGCCATAACACAACCCAACAGGAGGCAACCAAGCCGGAACACATGCTGTAGAAATGTCGAGCTAACAATATAATCCATAAACCTCCGTGTGGGTACTGATTCTTCCCCCAAAAACCATGGGTCTTCATGCAATAGAGCTGGTAACAATAGGTTCAGCTCTCCATTCAGCTGGTACAGCACGTACAGTGGTTGGTACAGTAGGTACAATGGTGCAGCAGGTACAGTGGTTGGTACGGCCGGTACAAGGGCTGATACAGCCAGAACAGTGGCTGGTATAGCAAGTACAAGGACTAGTACAGCTGGTATAATATTTGGTACAGTAGGTACAATGGCTTGAAATTATAATAAAATGATTAAATACCTTGTCTTCAATATTTCTTTGTGATGGAAGCGTCCAAAACAGTCCCCAACAGTCAGTGTACTTCATGAGCAGCCTGAGAGAGAGAGAGAGAGAGAGAGAGAGAGAGAGAGAGAGAGAGAGAGTAGCCATCATTAGGGTAGCTTGTAATAGTGGTAGAGGCTAGTGTGCAACAAGAGAGCCTCCTTTAATGAAGAGAGAGGGCTCCAATTTATAGATTTGGGGCTCCCATGAGTGAAAAAGGAAAGAGAAGGCTACGATGACAAGCGGAGAGCCACACAAAATCTAAAGTGACAAGTGTGAGGCCACTTGTCTCACTTTGATTCACTTTCTAAGAAGTGTCAGGCCTCTTGTCTCACTTTGGTCCACTTTCTTGCCACATGTCCTAATCTAAGAGATGGGTCCTTCCTTAAACTTTATCTCTAAAAATATCCCAACTGGTAGTCCATTTGTCATAGGTACTTTGGCAACTCTTGGTATTTGCTCAATTCCAGACGTAATGACGCGAACAGAAGTTCCATCGGAGTCAGGCCAAAAAGAGCAACTCTCCTAGATTTTAGGAGTGTGATCCTTTGTATTCAGGATAATCTCCCATTCCCAAAGCTTGTACTTTACAAATATTTAGATGCCCTAGAGTCTAGCAGACCCCTTTCATATGGGAAATGTCCAGGCTGGTGACAGGTTTACCCATCAGCAATTGCCTTTTTGCTTCGTCACTCTGCATCCGGCATTCGGATTTTGGACGCTAGTCTTCGGCATTCAGCATTTGATTTTCAGCTTCTGTTAGCTGATTTAGTCAGTCGACTCATTTGACTTTCAGCTTTCATTAGCTGATTCAGTCAGCCGATTCAGCATTCCTTCGTTAGCCGATTTAGATTCTGTCTGTTAGTTGCTTCAATGTCCGTCCATCAATTGGTTCCGCGTCCGTCAGTTAGCAGATTCTGACTTGACGACTCCGTCGTAAGCTTTGGACTTGCTGATTCCATGTCAGTCTCCCTTATTTCGACTTGCTGATGCCACGCTAACTTCCGACTTGTTGACTCCATGTTAGCTTCCGACCCGTTGACTTGCAGACTCCACGTCAGCTTCTGACCTTCCGATGCCACGTTAGCTACTGACTTGTTGACTCCATGCTAGCAGATTTCGACCTGAAGATTTTGCGATCGCCTATTGTGCCTGGAGCTTCCGACCTGCAGATTGCTGATTTGGTTATGTGTTGCTCGTCTTGGTCACCCTAATTACACCTCTTATGTAGTTTTAGCGTTAGTTTTTGGTTCAAGAGCTGTTGCCTATGCAGCTCCCACACACAGTTTTGATGACCGAAAAGAGATATACTCGTCACATGCAAGATTGTCAGTTGTTGATTCATCTGATGCGGAATTGCACGATGCTACCATGCCTGACATTGATTCTGGTGCTGAACTGTCCTGAGCTGATTATGCTTTATAGAAGTTGTCAGCAGAATTGTCTTTATGGCTTTTGCATTCGAGGGGGGACACATGACGTGTATTGTTGATGGTGATCTCTGTGGTCACTTATGCACTTGACGTCTCAGTTGTGCTCTCTTGGAGACATACTTGTATGCAATGATGTTTTACTTGTTGGATGTATTACTTATGCTGAACTAGCTCCTTGTTTGAGTCGCCTCACCTTTGTAGCTCATTGACATGGATGCTAATGAAGTCAGACTGTTACATTATTGAGCTTGGTTGCCTTGTCTCTATGTATAATTCAGGGTTTCTTTACATCAATCTGTGTGGGAGTACACATCCTTTTTACATTGCCATTTTGAGAGGCTGCTTTATACTCTCATGGTCTTGTTGGATGTATGCCTTGCTGCCTCCACTTGTCAGATTTGTTATATCAGTCCACTCCATTACTGACTTCACCTTGTCAACTTGTCCATTGGCAAAGGTTATTTTTCAGATGTATTGGCATTCAGTGGACATTGACAGTTTATCTCTTGTTGTTGTTCACAGTGCTCACATTATCTATTTCTTGTTGACTCAATTGAGCCTGTTTGGGCACTGAATGAGTTCTCTACTGCTGCAACAATTCAGTTAGATTCAGCAGCACAACTTTCCCATATTGCTCTAATGCCATGGGTGATGCGTTATTGAAGAGGATGTGGTCATTGTGATCTCCTGTTGACAATTGTCGTACACATTGCCTCTGATCTGTATTGATTCCGCTCTTGTTGCTTCCGCATTACATGAGGAGCCACCGTCTCTTCTTGATGCAGTGGAAGCTATTCATTGGGTTACAGTCATCCATTTAGCCTTCTGCTCTTGTTGACATTCAGTAGATTTAGTAGAAATTGTCCTCGACAATTTGCTCATGACGTACGACATGCATTTGATGTTTAGACATTGTGCTTTCCCATAATTTAAGTATCCACTTCATAGCAATCGAGGGGGGCGTTCTCCTACCTCCAATGAAGCTTTTGATGCTGCCTCTTATCAGCGAACTATCGGATGCCTTATTCCGTATGCAGTACTCGTATGGAAACTCAGTATGTAGTGTCACAGGTGAGCAGATTTTAGCATTGCCCCAGTGTAACATGCGGAAGCTTCGGGGAGATCGGTAACTTCAATGCTCAGAAATCAGCACACTTTTCGCGACGGAATTAACGCACAAAACTGAATGAAGATGTGGAGAAAATAGAGAGAGGGAGGGAGAGAGGAGAGGACACAGTATTGGGTCCCGAATACCCTTTGTAGGGCCCCCACCACGAATGGTGTATTTGCTTTATTAGAATGATGCAAATCTGAAAAGAAAATACAAAAAACTTGACCTTTCTTGGCTGAGATAACTCTGCCCTTGACCTGCAGTCCTTCACCCCTTTGTGTTAGCACTCCTTGGCTGTCCTGGCCCTTGATTGCCTTAGCACTTGGTGAACTATGAGATGAATGGAAAGAACTGTAGGCTGGGTATTTATACCCCTCTTGGACAGCAGTCGGCTGGCTAAAAAGGCAGTCGGCTGTCTCAAATGCTCCACGACTGAATAAAATACAGCAATAATACCTTCTAATGCTGTGCATGCTTTCACACTGGGGTTGGACACTAGGCGCATGGGCAAAAGAGGGCTGGGCACCCTGCACCTGCTGTACAGGAGGCTAGGCAGCCTATATGGGCTGCCCCCACACTTGCCCTACAGTCCCCTAGGGCTGGATAACCAGTTGGTTATCCTTGCAAGAGCCCTGGGACTGTCCTAAAGCACTCCTATGGCCCTCCCATGGTTGGTGGGTACAGCCAGGGCCTTCCTGGCCCTCATGGGGGTGGTTTACCCTGTCCCCATGCCCACACAAGGACTTGCGGTAGCCCTATGGGCTGGCCCCTTTTCCTAAATGCAAACCCTAATTGTCTACTCAATGATCTGGCATCCAGTACCATACCAGATACACAGAATCATTGACATCATTCCAGAGGGAGACTCACAGCGCAGACTAGGCTCCTTAATATATCATGGAAGAAGTCTTCTTTTTTTTGCTAGCACTTACTTTTGGCAGGTGGATTTAATCTGCTCACAAATGAGGAATGGGTTGGTCATAAAAGTTGTTTTGTTACCTAGATCAAGAACAAGGCAGAGAGAGTTGCAAAACAAAACAAAGAGAACAAGGATATAAGGGTTTCATTGGTAACCTGCCTAGAGACCTTGTTTTTGGCCCTCATTTTTTGTTACATAAGGTCTTAATTAAGCACCTAGCTCTTCCTGAACAGTGCGGGCCATGGTAATTTTTGAAACACAATTCTAATGTTTCTTGGCATTTGAAACATTTTGCTCCACACAGAACACTTTGTACTTCAAAAGTGCAGTCCACTATGTATGAAATATGATTTTAAACGAGACCCATTTGATGTTTCTGAACTCCCTCCTAAAGGTTTTTTTTGCGTGTCAACAAAGCGTCAATTCTTTTCCATTTATATTGTTGATCCTTTCTTCTCAGCCCTTGAAATGCTATGCACACGTGGAGGCACACACGGAACCTTCCTTGGAGCTGGCAGGACTCATTCTCTCATTTCTAACCGCGCGTGGGGGGTTTGGGGTGGGTGGGTGGGGGGCTTTCAAAAATACATTTTTTTCTTGCTAGTTTGGAAATTAGTTCTGCTTCTTACTACATTGCGGTCCAAGTTGCAAGAATTGGAGGGTTTTATCATAGCTTAGCGGTTGCGTTGAGACATTAAACCCAGTTTTTGTCATGGGTACGCTTTACCTTCATCTTGGACGATGCAGATTTAACATATAAGGACTTGAAAAGGAAATATTTTTACAATTACTCTTGGTATCAAGAATAAAAGAAATTTGCTAGAGCAGAAATAATGTTTGCTTACTATATTGAAAACTTACTGCATGCTCGTTTAGGATTTGCTGACTTAGGTACAAGGACTTGATAGTGAATCTTTACACCCACATTTTGACAATCAAGGAAGGATTGAAGAGCAGAGTTACGAGCCATGAAGTTGATAGTATGGACCATATTTTACCTCAAACCAACCTCTCTATTTTTGGGAGGAAACGGTTCCCCTCAGTGTCAAATGTGCATAAATTATGTACTTTGCATTTAAATGTGTACCTGTTCCTGGGTACCTATTGCATGAATTGTGGTATGCATGTGGAGATGATTGGTGTGAACCTACATTGACGGTGGGACTCATGGTTCCTGTTTGCCTATCTTTTATTTATTTTTAGTGATTTCATGCCATATCTTCTATTTTAGCTTTGGGAACATTGCCCTGACTGTGTAACTTAGTGACTGTTTCTGTGTTTAGCATTGCTATTAAGATGTCTGATCAAGCGCGGAAACATTCAATTCCGTTTAGTAAGCTCATGTAAACAACTGTTGGTGCAGGTATGAAAAAGACTTTTTTGATGACATGCAGGTTTTGGGCGTCAAGCCTCCAGATGTACTTACCAGGGTTACCGAGTAGGTATCGGGAGCTAAAGGGATAGTGTTAACTTTGCGTTTTCATATATATATTCAAGTTTTGATCCGACCTGTAGTTTGAGGATATATTCAAGTGCCAATGCATCCTCACTCGCATTGTCCACTTAGTGTATTTTTTGTGCTTTTCCAGGTATATTGATGTTATTATCCTTTACATCCAGAAAATTATTGACAGAGGTCTGGCGTATGCTGCCAATAAAAGTGTCTATTTTGACACAAAGTCATTCATGTAAGTAAATTCTCTGCTGTTAGATCTAATGCCTTCTAACAACAGTGAAGCAATCCACATGCGAAAGAATTTGATTCTTGATTTGGTGAAAGAGTGTTTGTTTATGGTATGAGTCCCCGTACAGGACTTGTTGAAGGGACATCTTTGGAGAATTTGAGCTGGGTCATGTGCCATTGTGGCTCCGTCATTAGATGCCAATTGCTCTTGCCAGGGCAGCAGTTGCCTGTTCGGGTGCCCATTCTTTGTCCCAAGCTGTTGCGGCTGGTCTCCTTTCTCATTGTCACCCATTGCTTCTCTAAAAGACAAGTGTGAGCTTCACCTTTGTTTCACACTGCGCACTCACCACTATGGGGCACAGACCAAGGTGAAGGCACTAGAAGCTGGATCCCACAGGGTCTATGGAGAGTCGAGACTAAGTAGTGCAAGCTGAAGCAATGGAGATGTTGGTTAGTCAGGAGCAAGTCAGCAACATTTTGGGTTATGAAACGTTATATAAATGTACTAAAACGGTGCTGCAAATTTGCCATTACATGGTACATAGCTGGTCCAAGAGTGGGAGTTTAAAGATGAGTCAAAAGGTTACTTGTTTGGCCTGCCTTTGCTGGACTTAGCGGTAGGTTGGAAGTCAAACTTTAACTGCATAGCTTGTGTAAAAAGAAAATTGCAGGATCCTTGATTTGTTGTAGGTGAACAGCGAGCAAAAGAAAGCCTGGCTGACTTCCATTTGATAGGTTCTCCTATTACTATTAATATTGTCTGTTCCCCCTCATTCTGTCACTTGGGACTCCAGACTGAATTGCAGCAAAGAGCAGAGAGTGAAGAGCAGGCAGATTTGTCCAGCTCTTGTGCAGAGTTTGCCAAAGTGTTCCAGAAAGCAGCTAGTTGTGCGTAAACGTTAAATATATATTTTTTCTGTAGATCTGCTTATGTTCATCAATTTTAGTAATGAATACAGTAGCAGGTTAGGTAAACGATCCAACTTTCTGTGGAAAAAAGTTGCAGGTTTTACATGTGATAATTTCTGTTTGCTTATTTAACCATCACAAGATTAGGCATAGAAATAACGTCCATCCATAATACCTGCATGTTCATCTAGAAAAGTTGGCATTAATTGACATAAAGTGAAACAATTTGTGCATGAATTTGTAATACTGTTTATAGCAATGCCACTGTAAATTTATCCAGAGAGTAGAAGCCAATTCTGACACCAGAAGTTGAAGTTTGATGTGCCATGATGGTTTCAAAGAAATGGGAAAACAGAGAAGTGAAGGGGTTAAAATAAAAAATGTCATGTGCATGCACATGGACATGCTAATCCCTGAAGGGCAGCAGATAAACAGACCACTTAGGGCATGAGTAGGGCACGGGAGGACACGAGAGGAGTATTTGCTTTATTTTTTCTTCTGGATAACTGTATACAACAAGCTGAACTGTGTCCACAGAGTGGCTTCTCAATCGCACATTATTGAGCTGTGCCATTGTTGCAGCTTTGACTCTAGTGTTTGTCTTGACTTCGGTGCTTCAAAGAATGCATTGTTGGGCTGGATGAAGTTCGAAAGGATGGAATGCTGTTGCCTGTATCTTTTGCAAGGGCTTGGAGGCAGGTGCTGGACTAGTGCCTCGGGCAAGTGCCAAGGATAATCACCATGAGCTCAGTATCATGCCCATGGCAAGCTGGGGAAGGTTTTTAAGGGAGAGCATAGAGTGAAAGCAGAAGGCTATTGCGGCCAGAGAAAGGGTGAAAAGATGCATTGGGAAATAGGATAATCTTGCTCAAGCTATGGCAAGACTGCAAGGGTTTGTGAGTGAAACAGCTCTATAGAAGTGGATGGGGTTAGAGAGCAAGAAGCAGCCATCTTAGCAGATGGAGGGTAGAGGTTATCCTTAGCAAAAATGTTGGTTAAGCTTTACAAAGTTGATTGTCAAGGTCCAGCACAGTTGGAAATCTAGAAAATAGTCACAAAACTACCATACACAGAAGTTCTGGCTAGGGTGATCTGGTGGAGGGGGAGTGAAGTCAGAAATCAAATCCCCTCTCTAGGAAGGTTGCCAAGCATGCTAGCTATAGATAAACGATATGAAAAATAAGGCCAAAACTTGTATATCCCGGTACTTGGGCCAAGAGGTTTCTCCACCACTATGTCAATCATTAAATGTAACTCCAATATTCCCAATTACCATGTCAAACAATGAGAATTCTACTAAGAGCATGGGTTTGTGCTGCATGATTCAAATACAAATATCCTTACTACCTTCCCATGGGTTAAAACAAATTCCCAATTTTGAAAAAGTCTGAGCTTGCTGGCTGCATTGTTCAAAGCAAGAAATTTTGAATACAGGTTTTGATGTTTGTAGCTTACAAAAATTGTTCAACTGTCACTGAGACCTTTTTCTTCAAGCATTTAAAATGCAATGGCTGATGATTGATCTGGTGCTATCCCTCAGGGATGCTGGTCACACTTATGGAAAGCTCAATCCATGGGCTGTTGGAAGTTTGGGCCTAGCTTCTGAAAGTGAGTCAGATTTCCAGACAAAGGAAAAAAAGAATAGCATCGATTTTGCTCTCTGGAAGGTATTATAGTTGTTTTTTAATGAAGGGCTGATGTTTCTGACCAATTTCTTTTTATAGATTAATGTTCTTTAGCTGTGGATAGAGGGCCAAGTTTGTCGTTTGAAGTAAGCATGGAGGCTTTATAGGAATCACTGCTGTGCCTTTTTCTCTCATAAGGTTTTATGCTAGTGTGCTGTTCTTCTGGTAAAAATAATAGGTATACTCGACTGAATGTGGTGTAGGCAAGTAAGCCTGGGGAGCCATTTTGGGATTCACCATGGGGACAAGGCCGCCCTGGTTGGCACATTGAATGTTCTGCAATGGCTTCTGATATTATTGGATCAGTTATGGACATTCACTCCGGTGGGCAGTAAGTAACTACATAGGGGTTAAAAGTTTGGAAACTATCTACCTTCTCAAGCAAGCTAGTGCAGTTCTTGTGTCGTCTTTTTCTCTGCGATAAACTAAGTGGGTCAGAAGTCTTAGCAAACTTGTTTACTAGACATGTGCTGTATGGATGGACAATGATGGGGCATGGGTCTTTATGTTAGTTTAAGATTTGCTGCTCAATGCCTGATTGCTTTTGTCAAAATTTGTGGCAGGGATCTGATGTTCCCACACCATGACAATGAGCTAGCCCAAGCAGAAGCATATCATGATTGCTCACAGGTATGTAATATCATTGGTAAAGCTGCATAAGCTGTTGATGCGACTTCCTCTATTTATACGAGTGGCCAGCTTTGTTCTATGTTGTTGGCAGTGGGTGAACTTTTTTCTACATTCTGGGCATCTCTCCATTGAGGGTTTAAAGATGTCAAAATCCTTGAAGAACTTCATCACCATCAAAGAGGTACGCGCAGTCTCAAATACTTTTCGGCCTATCCTAGAAGTATGGGAGTACTGCATCATTGCTACTTCATTGGTGTGATCTTAAATATGCTGTAGCTTGTTGTAACAGTTTTAACTGATGACGTTGACCATGGTGAGAATTTGAGCCATTATACCTTGTGTTCAGGCATTGAAGACATATACACCAAGGCAGTTGAGGCTGTTATTTGTCTACCAGGCCTGGGACAAGGTGTGCAATTAAGGTTTACACTAGAAGGCTATTTAGAGGTGGTTTTTGGACGTGCTATAGCTAATTATGCCTGAAAATCTTCTATCTGATTCGCAGATGTATCAAAAACTCTTTAAGGTTTCCTGATCCTGCATCTGTTTGGGGATTTGCAGCCATTAAACTTCAGTGAATCTGTAATGAAGGAGGCACTTACAAAAGAGAGAGACTTGCAAAGTTTCTTTAAGATAGTGAAAAACTATCTAAGAAAAGCGGTGGGTTGCTTTTAATTGTTTGTGGGTGGGGGGCTGGATCTATATTATTATTTAATTAGTGTGACCAGTTGTTGGGTATTGATCCAAGGTCCTTACCCCAACCCTGGGAGGGAAATCCTTCACCACCAGGCTACATGCCTATGGACAAGTTGCTGACATTCAACTGTTTTGGTTAAAGTCGATATAATTATTTATACCTTCGTATTAAGGTAGATTTATTTCTTAAGTACTTTGCAGGGGATGGATGGAGATGCATATTCAAAGGGTTTTGAAGGCCCTCAGAGGCTAGGCGAAGAAGAAAGAAAACTGCAACATGCTTTACAAGCAGCTGAATATGATGTAGGCATATTGCTATTGCCTGTGATAGTGCATTTCTACACTCACAAGCTTATTGAGTAAAATTTTACTTGTGAACTGAGACAGGTTCAAGCAAGACTGGAAGATAATATTGACACAGGTGGTGCCCTGCTTGCCCTTCTGAATTTAGTGAGTGCAGTGAACTCATACATTGATAGGACGGTAAGACATTGAACCCCTGTTGTCTTTGTTAAATTATTTTTTGCCTTTGGCAATGTACTTGTTGGAAGCGGTTTATTGGTTTTAAATCTAAGTCGAAAAGATTTTAGACAACTTTTTCCAGGTTGCAACAATTCTTCTAGAGTTATAGATGGGTCCCAGGACATGGGGAAATAGGGGTTGGGTGGGTGAGAGAGTGAGCTCTGCTTTATTGTTCAAAAAGTACACTTTTGACATTTTTGACAGGTCTGTGTGCACTGTGCATGAGGTGTTATTTGATGAACGTTTTATCTCACAAGACATAAATCTTACTACAATTTGTAACATAATCCACATAAGCAATTAAAGTAAGAACTTCAAATATAGCCACAGCAGGTAGAGAGAGATGCTATGTGAGCACACTGTACGGAGTAAAAGGACCTTGCATTTACTGTAATAGGCAGGGACTTTTACAAGCTACCAAGCCAGATATGGCATAAGTTAAATCAAATCAAGCAAACATTGAATCTGATTCGTGGAGAGGAACTTACTTTATGTCTTTGATCCTATTCGCTTTTTAAAATAAGTCAGTCCAATATCTTCTTGCCTGCTCATTCTGCTTCTACACTTGGCTTGAAAATATAAAGCAGGTCAGAACATAACCGTGGTCATTGTAGGTTGGGCTTCTCACTTAAGAGGCTTGCAGGGCAGTGTAAGTGGATGCATGAAGGCATGGGCTGAGTGGATAGCATTGGGTATGTCCAAAGGGAAAAAAAAAGGTAGTGTTTGCTGGTCGACCAAGCTGCCCACCATTTATATTGCATTTCAAGGAGACTTGAGATTAGCCATCATAAACCAAGTTCCTGTGTTCAAGACTTCCCTATTATAAAAATGTGATCAGCCGCTGAGCGTGTTGAGATCAGCCGCCTATTCTCCAGCAGGCAACTTGGGCGCAGAATTCATTAAGATTTTGTTTTGGTGATTTTATTCTGCACAGCAGTTGTGGTAATTGTGTATGCGCTTGTAGGACATCTCTTCTTCATTTAAAGGGAATAGTCGTTGAGATATCTGCGTTTTGAGTGAGTTGAATATGATTTTTACCATCATATATGCTCTCTCACAAGACTAAATTGCAAAATACGATAGCATAGGTCTGACAGATCCTTGCATTCAGCCACATCATAATTGGCAATTGCTTGCTTTAGACGTGCTGGTCAGTACTAGTACAGTGAGTGTTTCCTTGGGTGGGGAAAGAATTCTCATCTTTAAGCTCTTTTCCTACAAAGCCTTGTCTTTAGCTAGAAGCTTGGAAAAGCAGTTTTTAAGTGTAAATAGGGTATACCAGGAAAAATGAGATATGTGGGCTCTTTAGGAACCACAAATCAAGATACCAGTTTGCTGATTTTTTTCCCATACTCATCTGTTGACTCGCTTGCCTTTCCAGCTCCACCGCGTTCCACCCAGTGGTTTGGAGTTGAGGCCCGCCACTGTTGACAGCAAAAGTGGTGCGAATGTTCATTGATCTCCAATGCCAACTGGTACTCCAAGCAACGCCACAAATTCTAGAGGAGTAAGAGGTTTGAGGAACATTCTTAGGACCATTATGATTCTGATGACTTTGGGTGTCATGTGCATCCTGCACTTGGATTCCTCAAATGTCAGCCGCAGCCGCAGTACCCTGAGGGATGGTTGGAATCGAGTAACATCTTGCATACTTTTTGTAAAGAATAGCCATTTTATCTTCATTATCAGGCTCATGCTTCAAGCTAGTGAGTTGTTTAACTAATGAGTAGAGATGGTCACTTAGTTCTTCACTGTTTTCCATCTCACGATCATAAAATTTAAGCTCCAAAAATACTTTGGAATTAGTGATTTTGTTTCCAAATATGCCTTTTAACTTACTCCAGATTTGGTTGGCCATCGATTTGAAGTTGACATGATGTATGAGTGAATTGGCAAGTGCAAGGCCGAATCCCGATGATGGTGATTGCCTGTTGATTGTGGCCTCCAAGATTTCAACTCCGGTCCCCCAACCTTAGGAGCACTCTTATCGTAGGGAGACAATCTCCTCGTCCTTCCCGCATCAAGAGTAGCTCCATCTTGGTCTGCCATGTAGGAAACCCAGTTCCTGAGAACTTTTCGATAAGGTAGATGCTTGATGAAGTGGCCCGATCCATTTTGCAGAGTGTACAAAAGCTAGAAGCACAATTAGGTGGGAAAAGACTTTTCAGGTCAGCTTATAGTGAGATGGAGCAAAGGAGGAGCATCAGAGGGCGTTGATGGAAGAGATGCAGAGGCACGAGCTGAACACTCCAGGTGGCAGTGGGATGAGAACGTCCAGGCAGCGGCGACTGGACAATTGGACGGCCAAGTGGCAGAGCAGAGTTGTGACTAGGCGGAGGCGGCAAAGTGGCCGGCGGCGGCTGTTCCCTCAGCAGTTGCACTGCCCAAAACAGGTGGCAAAGACGGCTGATTGGCTGGGCTGAGGTGGTGCGCCCAGCACTAGCGCGGCTTGAAAAAGGTGGCGGACAGCAGGCTCTGATACCATGCTGTCTTTTATGGTAGAGCTGCGCAGCTAAGGTGAGGCTATGGTGGATCAAGGAAATCCATGGTGGTGTGTGTAATAGAGAGAATGAGAGATGTAACAAACTGTAAGGAGAGGGGGACAGTGATTGCATGACTCAATGGTACTTTGATTGATGATTTTAAAGATTCAAAGAGTACAATGCTTTTATAGGCTTTTGGAGCCTTATCTAAGACACACCACATGTTGGGGCAATAACTCATGGCAAGTGCCCATGACATCATTGCTTATCACATACACACACGTAAGTGGCTACAAGTTCACATACTCTTACACATTTACTCACATAAGTGAGTGTTTACACACATGCAAGGGCTTTTTCACACACGTGAGACTCCAAATACCCAACAAATAATCACATTCGGATGGTATGTAGTGTTGGGACCCATCAAACAGAACCCCTCCTTGCTCCTTCCCTTTTCTTGTTGCCTAGCGAGCTTGGAAACATGAGCAGGTCCTCCCCTATTTTATCTCACACTAGCAAAACAAGCCCCCCCCCCCCCCCCCCCCCCCCCAACCCACAAACACCCCACCCCTCCCTTGTGCACCCCGCTTCCTATATAGATGGCAGTGGTGGCATGGAGCCCCACCTCTCCCCTACTACCACCACTACTACCCCAGGCAACTCTCAAGATTAGTGTTGAGCTCACCCACAACCTGTTGGGAATCAAGGTCTTACCTGTGCATGTGAATTACCTCTTAGAGGGGTCACTTATGTGTTTGTGTATGTGTGTGTGAACCACCTCTTAGAGGGGTCACAATAATATCTAGATATTGTGTGTGATGTGACATAAGCGTAACAGAGGAAACAAACTATTGTAATGATGAATGGGCTTTTTAAAAGTTGAAGTTTGTGTTGTTTTCAGTTGTGTTGTGTGTCATGAGTCTGTGACTTGATCTTGTGTGTACTGTACCCTTTGGATCCCATAATTGGCTTGTGAAACTAGACCCATGTGATTTATCCTTGACCAGGAAAACTGGCATGAGAAACCATGAGCCTAGATTTATCCTGGACACAGTTTGAGATAATCCCTTGGGGGGGGGGGGGGGGGGAGATTGTCGGGAATCAAGATGTGCATGTGAACCACTTGTTAGAGGGGTCACTTATGTGTTTGTGTATGTGTGTGTGAACCACCTCTTAGAGGGGTCACAATAATATCTAAATATTTGTGTGTGATGTGACATAAGCAATGATGTCAGGAGAAGAACCTTTGGGCATGTAAAGGTCTTGTAATTTCATTGAAATAACCACACAACTATCCCATCATTGACTCATGCAACTCTCTCTCTCTCTCTCTCTCTCTCTCTCTCCCCTACACTATTTGGGCTATACATCGATGAGGTGGCTGACTTCATTGGTCACGGTGGTGGGGACGGGGTAGACATCTCAGGTACCATAGTCCACATTATGCTATATGCAAATGATATTATTCTGGTCTCTGAGTCGCGGATGGGACTACAGCACCATCTCCATGCAGTCGATGACTTTTGCACACAGAGGGGGACTTACAGTGAACCTTGGGAAAACCAAGGCCATGAGTTTCCACACCTCAGGGCTGGTTCGGCGACGACAAGCCATCTTCACACTAGCAGGAGGATAGGTAGAGGTGGTAGACTCATATGTGTACCTGGGGATTGCATTTACGACTCCGCCAGGAAGATTTACTATGGCACAGGCAGCCAGGGATAGACTCACACGAGGGTATGCAGCTCTGGCCATGCTAGAGAGATAGTGTCACCAGGCACACTTCCAGGAGCCCTGCACAAAGGGGTGGTTGTTTGACACACTAGTTACCCCTACTTTGATGTATGCTGCAACAGTATGGGCACTTGGGCTCGCTACCTCCACATGGTCTCAGATAGAGAGGCCTCAGATTCTCATGCTCTCACAAATGATCGGTAGCAAACCCTCTGTCCCACATGACATTGTCCGGATGGAGTTTGCTGCACCTCCTATGCTAGTAGAGGCCGTCTTCCAGACGATCTGCTTCATGCAGAGGATCAGAGATATGCCATCAGATCGACTCTCACATAGAGCTTTTGAGGTGTCCAGGCAGCTCGCAGAGAGTGGAGATAGGAGGTCATGGTATTCACAGATGATACAGTGGCTCACTCAGCATGGTCTCGACGGGAGCGATACACTCAAGAGACTTGGATTACACCCAGTCAGCCTCTACCGCCGAAGATGCTTCCTTGACTATGCAGACGGGCAGTTACACTCGAACACCAACGAACTTGTCCATTTCAGGGTTGACTTACATCTTTCAGCACCAACCACCAGAGGAGCACGACAGTAGGGATACACTCAAGAGACTTGGATTACACCCAGTCAGCCTCTACCGCCGAAGATGCTTCCTTGACTATGCAGACGGGCAGTTACACTCGAACACCAACGAACTTGTCCATTTCAGGGTTGACTTACAGCTTTCAGCACCAACCACCAGAGGAGCACGACAGTAGCTACCAAAACACAGCGCACAAAACAGCCTCCACCAAGCTCTAATACCACTGTTGGCCTAGGCTGCGCACGACCCGCAGAGCCGCTTCAAACATGGTGGAAGGCCCCCCTCAACCTCCAATCCCTTGCACACCACACACCCGTAAAGGGTGGTGGAGGGGAGAGACCTTAGACTATTATATATATATACATATATTTTTTTCACACGCAAACTGGATCAGCATATGCGATAAACCAACGTAACTATGCTCACGTCATTGGAGAAAGGGCCACGTGGCAGCCAGCTGTAGGGGCAAGCAACATTCTAACACTCTCTTTAAGCTTTCACTGTCTATGCTTTAGCTTCAGCAATGTTTGTTTATCAACCTCCATAAGCTTCACTATATCCAACACCTTCATCAGCAGCAGAAAACACCCCCCCCCGCCCACCCCCATCCCCTCCCATTGCCTCGCTTCCACCTTCGCCTCCTCCCGCCCCCGCCCCCGCTCCGGTCTCGGCCCCTCCCCCTCCCCCCTTACATTCCTCTTACCCTCTTGTGGAAGACTCCACTTTACCGGATACAAGAATGAGGGTTAGGATGTCTGTAAATCTGCAAATCTACTAGTTACCTCACTGTCCAGAAACTTGGATGATGCCCCTCATCTTCTGTTGGAGTCCATCTGTTGAGATGGAAGGCACTTAGCATTGTTGATTTTCGGGCTCTTCAGCAGCATTGGAGGGCTGTGTTTTTCTACACAGGGGGCTGCTGAAGGCTGCATTGGAGAAATAGAGCTCGAACGGCACCTCATCATGGTGGCCACAAATTCTTAGCAAGCTCTGGAAGATGCCAAATCTACATGGTGGATTTCAAGCACGAGTCCATCGCCCAGTCCAATCTCGAGCTGCTGATTATTAAGGAGGTCCTGGTCACCATGCAACTATATGTGGCAACCAGCAGTTCATGGAGCCCATCAATCAAGATGTGGTATATTGGCAGCCGGTGTGGCACATTACTAGTCGTGCTGACACTGTTATTGGTAGCATGTACATTTCAGCTGCCCAAGCCTCAAGGTCAAAGACAAATCTCCAGCTGAAAGACAAAGACTACTTGGACCCCATTTTTTGGCAAACTTTTGGGTCAAGGTCAAAGTTTAGACACGTACTCTTGGCCACTGTGCAGGATTCGGTCCTACAAAAGATGTTCACAATCATTTTGGCCACACTTTATGTTTGGAACCAGCCCAGGGGCCTAAATGCACAGGCATTTGAACGATTTCTTTTGGGCTTTGGCACATGCGCCAATGCTGGCTTCAGGGATTTGATTTGGTGGGTGCTGTGCTGCGTCAAGTCCCTGCATACCACACCAATGACCTCAAGAATTGTCTAGTATCTTACCACCATCATGCGAGATGCTCCTGTCAGTTTAAAACGCACTCCCTTCTGCTTGACCTCCAGCGCTTATCAGCATCCAATGGCTGTATCCCTTACCTTCCAGTTTCCAGCCTGTTTATTCTAGTCTTATAGAGCCTCCTGGAATTGATTGGCCCATCCTAGGTGTGCACCCAAGCTACGTTGTTCAAAACCTAAGTATCCTCACAATCTTCTAAATGAGGGTTCAACAATGTTCTTTCTAACCTACTTACACTGTCTTCCCTGCACATGTCCTCAGGTAGCCATGAAACTTGCTTCTGAGGACTGTGAGGCCTAATGCATGTTGTTGGAGTAAATATTTTTGGAGATTTAGACACAGAATCTTGGTCATTATTTGCGTGATGGCTTGGAAGGCAGCTTAGTTTTGCATGAAGGCCTGGACTTAGCTGGCAGAAACGGGTGTCTGAAGCCATATGAAAAGCATTAAAATGAATGTTTGCTGGTGGTTTAGTGGAAGAACACAATGATATTAGTTGTTTATAAAAGGGGCTTTAGATTACTGATCATCAACCAAGTTGTCATGTTCAAGATCTTTGGTAATAAATATACCATAATCTAGTGAGTTTTCAGCTGTCGTGTCTGTTCTATTGCAAATTTCAAGGGCAAATAGCCCTGCATTCATGGTCAAACATTAGTAAAACAATGATAGAACCCTCTTCCACAGTCAGTCTATTCAAGTCAAAGGTTTTTTATTAGTGGTCAATTGAGTTAAACACTGGTGAGTGACTGGTCATTACTCGTCCAAAGCTGTCGAATGTGATCGATATATTAGTTATAGCTGGTGCACATTGCATAATCTTGTACTGAGGCTCAAGATCCTCCAAAATGTGACAAGCATGTCTTAGAACATTTTTCCTATATATGAAGCTGATTTCTTTTCTTTTTGTGGAGTTCATGCTTTTGTCCTGCTTTTAGGGTTCTTATTGATGCACATTGACACACACTTGCCAGAACCAAGTGAGTGGACCTAGTGACTTGCCTTTTCAATTGATGCTAAGTGGCTTTGTGTTCTATGTGCCATTAGTTTCTCGTGTGAATACAGAAAGTAAAGACATTAGTATCACTTGCCATTTCTATGTGCCATTAGTATGCTTAGTATGTCACTCTTTTGAATAGTATAAATATGCAATTTGGTATTAAAAAACAATTGTGCAGGCTTCATGAAAAAGCATATGGGATGCATGAATGAGGCATAGGGGCTACCTAATAAGGTCTAGGACAAACAGGAACTTCGTATAGAATCTTGTGCTGTTTGTATGGTGTACGGAATGTTCAGTACGGTATACGTGTGGTTAAGTACTGTACCGATCAGGGCATTGAGTACGAGTATGGAATGCAACTATGGATTACTTGTTCTCTGTGGGATCTACCCATGATGACTGCACCACAAAGATATGGCTTGGAAGCATGATTTGTGACATTTTCTAATTTAGATTGAGCAGTCTTGCAGAGGAGGACAAATTCCTGCTGGTTTTAAGTGAGTACAAGCTGGGAAAGGTGAATTGGCACTCACTAGCTTTAGGTGTGAGGGGGAATTGAAAAACAGGCATGGATAAATGCTTATCATCTTTTTCATGAACTCGATGAACATAACTCAAGTAAGTGTTCTATTTGTGGCTATTCACACGTAGAACTTGAAGGCCTCTTGTAACTGTTTCAGCAGCTGTTCTGCTTCTGTCCCCACGACTTGATGTGGAAGCAGAATCATGGTATATTTGTCATTTGTTTTTGTTAAAACAAGCCAACACAATAAGTGCTGAGGTGTACTGCCTTAAGTTTTTTTTCTCTCGTCACAGAGAATGATTACAAAAGCTACTCGCTTCATTCAAAGTTCCGATCTTGCTCTTTTGTCAGACAGGGGGTTCAAGCTAGCAGTATTTTAAGCAATTTGTGGGGTAAGACAGCTAGACCAGTTTTAAGCTCTTTATTTTATTTTTTATTTTTTGGGTGGGCAGAGAAGTGAGAGTCCAAGGGCTGCTCTTGTTAGGAAGTCAGCAGAATTCATTACAAGGATGTTGGTAATTTTTGGTGAGCTACACTGAAAACTTTTGGTTATATCAAAACTACTCTGCTGTGTTATAGGTTGATTGATTTTTTCCTGTTTTTCTGGTCAACGTATGTGGTCATCATTATCTTGTTTTTTGCAGGGCTTTCAGATGCAAGGGAGCTTGAAATTGGTTTTAGTTCAGACGTGGCAACCTCTTCAGGAAGTCAAGAAGCCATTTTGGTAATTTTCAATTTTGGTTTGCCTACTAAAAGCTTTTAAAGTAAGTAAAATCAATAATAGATAATCAAGAGAGGGCCTTGAAGTTAGTAAAATCAATAATAGATAATCAACAGAGGACATTGTTAATTCCACCTTTTGTAGAGTCCCTACCTTGATGCGGTAGCAGCTTTTAGGGATGAGGTCCGAGCTGCTGTTAAGGAGGGTGCCTCGAAGGTATTACTATTCTACTTAGCCTCCAATGTTTGTTGCTGTACGCACGGTTTATAACACAAGCTGAAGAGCTCAGTTCGTGCAGGAAAAAATTTTGGGCATTGCAGACAGGTTTCGGGATTACACTATGGTGGATCTTGGAGTTCGTTTGGAAGATACAGCTAGTGGGTCTATTTGGGAGCTTGTAGATGCACAAGTACTTCGAAATCTCCGCGACGAGAAGATCCGTGAAGCCAAGGAGGCGAATCTCAAGAGCTTGCGTTCGAGGTTGGAACGGAAGGTACTTTTCTTTTATAGAATAGGGCTTGAAAAGGAAAGAACATATCAATCGAGGTCATCAGATTCAGTTCTTTAGTGCTCCTGCATCTATTTTCATACATGATGAACATGTATGCTAATGGCAGAGAGTCTTAGCTACCAAGCACACCCTTTCCACCCATAGAATTGGTGGCAGGATGTTCCCATGCAGCACACATGCATGGAACACACTAACAACATCACCAATTGAAGGAATTCTCTCTGCCATTTTGTGTTGTGTAAATCCTCCTGTTCCTTTTAAATCTGCAATGCACTTTGCTTCTGCATGACTGCATGCATGAGCATGGCTCAAGCGTGTTTTGGACTGCGTCTGTTGCTTGCTTAAGAATGATAGTGTAAAGCTGTTGACGCTATGAAACTGGTAATGAAGGATGTAACACAACGAAACACAATCATACACAAGTGATCTACTCTAACTTGTATTACACAAGTGATCTACTCTAACTTGTATTACAAATTCTGTCTGGAAGGTACAAAAAATCAGCACTCCGAAGCCCAAGTAGATAGAAATTACTGCTTGTCCCGATTTCCCATATGCTGGCGTGTGATTGGTTGCTCGCTTGATGAGGTAGGGGGCCTTGCATATTTATAGGGCTCTGTGTGTAGCATACGCCAAGCTAGAACCGTGTGAAACAACGAGACCTTCTTTATACGTGAGTTTAGTGAGTCTTTAGCAATCCTTTAAACAACATACATGAATTGAAAGATGTAGTTGAGACAACACAAGATGGGGTCCCAATTACCCACTGAAAGCCCCCTCCCCCCCTCACAAGTAGGAGTATTTGCTTTATTTCTTCTAGAGAACTGAATACAAGCTGAACTATGTCCATAAGATTGAGCGGACAAACTGATTGAGGACTGGCCCCTACTACATGGATGCAACTAATCATGCCTATGATGCATTCTACTCCTAATGCTGACATCTACATGTACCTACATGAAGACTACTTTGCTGAATTCTCCAAAGTGGGTTAAGAGGACTGACTTGACATTGACCTAACATACTTCTACGGCTGGGAGACTGACCTGCGTAGCTCGTGCCTAACGTGTGCGAGATTGGGGCTCACAAAGGGGTCACGGCGTACGACAAAATATCATAAGAAGGTACTACTTGTGTACATGTGTCTTGCATTGTTGATGAGCTAGTGTGTCACCGTGTACCACAGTGCATGGGTGCACGCGCCACTGTGTACCTGCCCAATTAGGTTCACCTCTTGCTGCATGACCTCATCCTGGGCTACCTGACCTATTGTTGACAGCCTGACTAGCACTCCGTTCATGGTTGTGGCAACATTGCCTGTGGCCTGGTCGTTGGTGCCCAGCCTGTCCACATGGTTTGTAACTGCAGCTATCCTTGGCTGCATGCCTAATAAGCTCACAACATGAAAGAAAGAGCAGCACAGGTTGTAGGCCCAAAGCACAAACTGTAGAAGGCTGGAAACAGTTGATTATTGCTGAAAATGAGCACCAGGGAAGCTCATAGGTGCTTACACGCATAAGAGACTTGCTACAGCCATGACCTCCAGCCTTATATATCCCTCCTATGAGCTGGTGGGCCTGCTGTAGTAGGCTGACAACTATCATGTAGCATAAAAATGCTATAAAAAGCCTAAAAATGGTAGAAAATCCCAAACAATATCTGCTAAAATATGCTAATGCAGGGTCTCATAAATTGAATAGTACAAGCGTGAAAAGGCCCTCTGGAGATGATATATATTCCAACACCTCCTCTTCAGCGCCAGAGGGGCGGTCCTATGCTAGCACGCTGAAGTAACACCTCCAAAGTAGCTCTTGGAAGTGGTTCGGTGAAGAGATCAGCCACATTGCCCTTGGTAGAACAGTAGGCCAGCCGAAGAAGTCCCAACTCGATCCAGTCACGCACAAAATGATAATGCACCTCAATATGCTTGGATCATCCCTGTATCACAGGATTCTGAGGTAGAGCAATAGCACTTTGAGAATCCGAAAAGATGGTCACCGGGGAAGTGTCGGCACAACACAAATGCTTTAGAATAATCTGATGAATCCAAAGTGCCTTAGTGGAGGAGAGAGAGAAGGTAGGATTTGTACTCAACCTCGGTGGAAGAAGCAAAAACCGTCCTCTACTGTTGAGACCTCCAAGAAACCAATCCAGTACCAAGCATGAAGCAATATCTAGATGTAGACCTCTGAGTATCAATGCAGCTTACCCAATCAGAATCTGTGAAACCAACCAAATCAGCACCAGTGGAATAGGTGATGCCATAATTTGAAGTACCTCAAAGATAACGAAGAATTCTCAAGGTTGCTTGCCAATGAGACCTTCGAGCGGTTGATGAGAACTGGCTGAGAACACTCATAGCATAGGAGATATCTGGATGGGTGTTGGGAAGGTAAAGCAATGAGTCAACAATTTGATGGTACTCTATGGAATCCACCAAGGGTGTATCATCCTCTTTGGATAACTTGGCATTGGGATCCATGGGACAAGAGAGAGGTGTACAGTCTGACAACCCATAAAGTGAGAGTAGCTTCTTCACATACTTCCGCTGAGAAATGAAGATACATTCATCTTTTTGCCAAACCTCCACCCCAAGAAAATAATGAAGAAGGCCAACATCAATCATCTCAAATGTCGCTGAAAGCTTGAATTGAACCTGTGTGACCAACTTAGTATCTGAGCCAGAAAGGATAAGGTCATCAACATACAAAACAATGACACAAATATCCCCATTAGAATGAAACACATAGAGTTTGTTATCTGCATATGCTCTGTCGAAGCCGAGATAACAAGAAGGCATCAATCTTCTGATACCAAGCACGGGGTGCCTGTTTGAGACCATAAAGTGTCTTCTTCAGAAAATACACATGGGTCTCTTGTCCGTGAATCACAAAACTAGGAGGCTGCTCACCTTAAACTTTCTCCTCTAAATCTCCATTTAGAAAAGCGGATTTGACATCCATTTGGAACATGGGCCATGTGAAGTGTGGCGCCAGAGCCAAGACAATCCTGATGGTGGTATACCTGGTTGTAGAAGCAAATGTCTCATCAAAGTCTGCACTTGTTTGTTGAGCATATCCTTGAGCAACAAGGCGGGTTTTGTACTTATCCAAAGTACCATCTTCATGAAACTTGACTTTGAAAATCCATTTCGCACCAATCACACTATGATGTAAAGCCGTGGCACCAAAGACCAAGTGTGATTCCTCTCAATAGAGGACATCTCTGCTTCCATGGCTTGCCGCTACTGTGGCTGTGAAAGAGCCTCCTTTGGACCTATTGGTGCTATGAAAGTGGTAACAAAGGAAAGAATACAATGGAAGCCCAATCATATAGTAGTGACTTATATTAACTCCGAGAGGACGAGCCCAAATATACAATAGATGGAAGTATAAATTCTCGCTACAAAAAATCAGCACTCAGAAGCCCAAGTAGATGGAAGTCACTGCCTGTCCCCAAACGCTGGCTTGTGATGAGTAAGGGGGCACATGCCTATTTATCTGCCACTGTGCGCCCCCCTTTTTTGGGGTTGGCTTGCTGCATTAGATCCACCACTTGCCGCAGGACCTTATCCTGGGCTATGAGACCTCCTGTTGAGAGCTTTACTAGACCTACCCATCTTGTCTGTCCACGTTGCTGGTCACACTGCCTATGGACTGTTTGTTGGCCCTCCACATGGTTTATAATTGCAGCTGTCCCGCAGCTGCATGCCTTATAAGCTTACAACAATGGGTGAGACTCGTCGGTGATTTTCTGTCATGAAACCAAACCACCTGAATCATAATAAAATTTGAATTGAAGAGTTTCTTTCGATAAGAGCCGCTTTTGTAGTGACTAAGAACCATCTTTTTTGGTACCAGTTTCTCTTAACGTCTCCCAACATCCACCAACTTCACTTCATCTTTCTCTGATGGAACACCCAAAGCTGGTAGAGTATACTCCACAATATTACTTGAGGAATCATCGGGGATGCATCCTCCAATTGCTTGACAATCCAGCTGAAAAATGGCTCATTGAACTTCTTGATGAACTTACAAGGACCTTTCTTCTTTGGAGGAAGTTTGGAAGAGACGTCCCCGAACTAGTTAAACCTCTGCTTTTGTTTATTCAAATAAAACCAATGTCTATCTAAAAATGGCTTTTCTTATGATTCTTGTTGATGTCCGGGACTTGCTTTGTGTGAGCTTTTTGTATCTCGTCGGTGCAACATCTGATCAAAATTTTGGACCACTTCGTCTACACACCAAAATTGTCATGTGCACAGTGTGTATCTACCGTGTGCTATACGCATGCAAGACTAGTTTCGAGGCTTGGGGAAGCTTGGAACTAGGCAGGCTGATTGACGAGCTGAGTTAGGGAAATACTAACGGGCGGGCACCCAAGTATGGACGGGCGGGCGGCCAAGTGTGGATGCTCGATGACCGGCCAAGAGTCTATAAAAGGGTGGCCAAGGTTAGTTATTTATGATAGAGAGTCTCGCGAGTTTGTGAGAGCTCTATGGTCTTGGAGCTTGGATCTAGTGCAGACGTGCACCTGCTTTATGCAGCCGAGGTCGGCAGCAGTCTCGAGGCTTGAGGGCAGCTTCGTGGGGGTATGGGACGTCGTGAGGAGGAGCTTGGTCGGTACGTCAACCTAGTTAGCTCAGCTCGTGGCTCGGTGGGGACAGCCAAGACTGTGGGCTTGCCCACGGTTG
Source organism: Cibotium barometz (assembly GCF_041138505.1). NCBI lineage: Eukaryota > Viridiplantae > Streptophyta > Polypodiopsida > Cyatheales > Cibotiaceae > Cibotium > Cibotium barometz. Next base: position 28,666,028 of record NC_141075.1, on the reverse strand, counting down.
TCATGGTTGGGAGGTGAGTCAGGCCTGCACCCCCTTGCTTGTTTGTTTGTTCGTTTGTTTGCAAGATTCGAGTTTCGAACCAAGATCGATCACGAGGGGATCCGTGGGGATTTGAATCAGTTTTCAGATTTGGTATGTGTTTTTTCTTCATCAAAGAAACCCATGTTGATGGGAGATGGTAGTGTAGTAAGGGTCGCTTGCTTTGCAAGGAAGAGGAGTCGTGTTGGTGCAGTCGCAATGCGCATGCACTGCAGGAAGAGAAATCAAAAAAAGCACGTTTGTTTTTTTTCGTTGAACGAGAGAGAGAGAGAGCGAGAGACGTGTTGTTCACGCTGGCAGGTTTGTGCGCTGGTGCTGGTGCTGGCGAGTATTGCAGGCGGTGGTTATCGACGGGCTGAAGGCGCCTAGGCCAGGCATGGCGGATGCCCAGGCCATGTGGCTGTGTGGCCAGGCCTGCGCAGCCAGCCCAGGCGGCGCCTAGGCCAAGCGAGCGCCCACCCAGCCCACGCACGGTAGGCTACACTGCCGTAGGCCACGTGCGGGTTGGCGCAAGGAAAGCATAGGTTGACGTAGGCGATGGCAGCACGTCCGGCAGTGCAGTACTCGACGTCAGCATGCGCCGGCAGCTCACCGACGGGCTAATCCAGGAGAGGGAAAAAAAAACAGAAGTAAAGCTTACGTTTTTTACAAGCTTTCATTTTTTCTAGTTTAAATTTTTTTTATAAAAATTTAAAAGTCATCTTCTCTCCAAGGTTTAAAAGTGTTTATTTTTTTTAAGACTTTAGAATATATATATATATATTCAAGAAAAAAAAAACACAAAAGCAAAGGAAAAGCCAAGCAAAGCTTTTGGGGGCTTTTAGTTTTTTTGGGAAACCTTTATAACCCCCTCAAGTGGGCTTCTTGCCACACATCTCTCAAGTTTTCAAGCTCTCAAGTTCGCTCGCACTTTCATTGTGCAAAGATCGAATTTTCTCTCCACGTACCCTCTTCACGATGTCGACCCAAGAATCAGAGTTGGAGTCCCTTGTGGAACGCGAAGGCTTGCCGGCTACGGAAGGTACCGATGCCGATCTTTTTGACGATTTTGTGTCAAAATCAGATTTCCAAGAGTTCAAAGTAGCTCTCGAAGCTTTTTCGACAGAACGTCAGGCACAAATCGCAGCCCAGATGCAAGCTTTTCAGAACTCCATCGTTCTATTGACCACTACCCTCTCTACTTTCTCGGGTATGGATACCTTGGCTTCAGCTTTAGGCCCCAATATTACTCCGGAACCGTTCGGGGGTGAGCAAAAGCAACGCACCAAGGAGATCGTGGACACGTGGCTACACAAGTGGCAAGTTCACTTTCAGTTTCATCCATATGATGATGGAAAGAAGATACAATTAGCAGCAGGTTTCCTGTCCGGCAAAGCTTTGCTTTGGTGGAAGGAACTCAACCCTAAGCCAATGACTTGGGCACAATTCGAAGACGTTTTCAAGGAAGAATTCCTTAAGAAAGAGGATGATTACGATGTTGTTGCCCGGTTTTCAGCTTTGACCATGATCTCGCAGCACCTCACTTATGAGATCTACCTCCAGAAGTTTCGTGACTTGCAGATGAAAGCTACAAAGATGGATCCCACTACTCTTTTGGGGTTTTTCGTAGCTGGTTTACCAGACTCGTACCGTTTACAGGTTAAAAATAACAAATGTAAAACATTGGACGAGGCCATCCATTCAGCTCATATCTATGATGATACGATGGTCTCTTCCAAGTCCAAACCCGTTACCGAGCAGGGGAACAAGCATAAAAGAAAGTTCTCCGCACCTATGGCTAACACGACAGAAGGAAAGTATTTGGACCAACCTTCGAAGAATTCCAGTTCGATACCAGCGAAGAAGAAACGACTCCTTAGGGCTTTAAAGCTCAAGAAGGAAGGACGTTTTATGTGCGAAGAAAAAGGACACATGCGTAACGAGTGCCCGAAGCAAAAGGGTACCAAGTCAAACACAGGACACAAGCCAAAGGCAGCTAACCAGTTGTCTTTGACAGGTATGTCAATTACTGTACTTTCTCGCCCTAGTACTTGTTCTGATTGTCTGTTCAATTCTAAGGTATTTGGCTTGCATGATCTTCTCCGAGTTTATGGAGAAGTGAATGGCCATAAAATTCACATTCTTTTAGACCCTGGCAGTTCGCATAACTTTGTTAACTACAAATTTGTGCAGAAATTGAGTCTTGATACGACACTTAGCGACCATACCTATGAGGTACGCCTACCTGCGGGAAGGCAAGTTTGGGATCGCAAGGTGGAGATGCTTCCAATCGAGATTCAGGACTACAAAGATACTCTGGAATGCTATGTTATGCATCTGGAAAATGTAGACTTGTTAATAGGGATTGAGTGGTTTAAGACTCTTGACGTCCAGATAGATTGGTCTAGTCATATTTTTTCTTTTCAGCATAGGGACACCAAGTATAGTATTTTAGGTGATTGTATTCATTCCTCTCAAGGACCTCTTGTAAATACAATTGATTTTGGAAATATAATGGATTCTTCTTTGTATACCGCTTTCCATTGTGTATTGATTCCACTTTCTTCTTTTCTCATCCCTTCCATGGATGTGAATAAATTAAGTGTGTTTGAAAGCAAAGAATTACAGAAGATACTTGATTCGTTTCAAGACGTATTTCCTAAGGAACTGCCATCGGGTTTACCACCTGAACGGGCAGTAGATCATCGTATTGACTTGATCCTTGGTGCTCATCCTGTGAGTATTCCACCTTATAGGATGAGCCAAGCCGAAGAAGATGAGTTGGCTAAACAACTCGAAGATTATTTGAGGATGGGCCAGATCCGTCTAAGTAAATCACCTTGGGGTGCACCTGTGTTGCTTAGGAGAAAGAAGGACAATACTTGGAGAATGTGTATAGATTACAAGAGATTGAACAAGGTGACCATTAAGAACCGTTATCCTCTCCCTAGATCAGATGACCTGATTGACCGGTTAGCAGGAGCGAAATATTTCACGAAGATAGATTTACGTACTGGCTACCACCAGATATGTATTCATGAAAGGCATGTCGAAAAAACCGCCTTTCGGACTAGGTATGGCCATTATGAGTTTCTCGTATTACCTTTTGGAGTAACCAATGCTTCAGTCACTTTCCAGCAAATGATGAACGATCTTTCTCGTGAACAGTTGGGAAAATTTGTGGTGGTGTTCCTGGATGATATTTTGATATATAGCCGTACTCTTGATGATCATGTCAGACACCTCACGATTGTCTTATCTATTTTAAGACAGAATCGACTATATGCTAAGTTAAGTAAATGTGAGTTCTTTATGACCGACATCATTTACTTGGGACACAAGATCACTAGAGATGGATTGAGCATTGGCTATTACCGAGTTCAGAAGGTTTTGGACTGGCCTATACCGCGAACAGTGAAACAACTTTGTTCTTTTCTCGATTTTGTTGTTTTTCTTCGGAAATCTGTACGGGAGTACTCTCAGCTCACACTACCGATGACCGACTTATTGAAAGATCGTGGACGTAAGTCAAATCAGTCTATCACTTGGAATAATGATTTGGATATGGCCTTCAGACTTTTGAAAGATAAAGTCAAGGAAGTACCTATCTTAGCATTGCCTGATCCTAGTCGGCCTTATGTTCTTGAAACTGATGCCAGTGACTATGCTATTGGGGCTGCTTTATTTCAAGATGGTAGACCGGTTGCTTTTGAAAGTAAAAAGCTAGACGATACTCAATCTCGTTGGCCAACCCTTGAGAAGGAGCTTTATGCTGTGATTCATGCTCTCAAGGTTTGGAGACATTATTTATATGGCTCCAAGTTTGTGGTATTGACTGATCATTAGTCAATCAAGTATGTGTGTGATGCGGATGATTTGAGAGGAAGGAAAGCTCGTTGGGCAGAGTTAATGCAAGATTTTGATTTTGAGATCCGTTATCGGAAAGGGTCCATGAATAGTATTGCAGATGCGCTTAGTCGGATTAGAGAGGTGAATACTTTGTCGTTCACCGAGATTTCTACTGACTTATTTCAGTCATTGAGAGGGCTTTGCAGGATTGATAGTTATTTTGGTCCATTTTGGCAGAAGATCCAGGACGGGAGCTCATTGATTGACCAAGACTCGGTGACTGAGCAGTCTACTATTCAGGCTGTAGGAGGTCAGTGGATAATTCGGAATGGTTTGCTATTCCGTAATAACAAAATTTGTGTACCACAGATCCCGGACATTAGGTCCAAGATTCTTAAGGAGTGTCACGACGCCCCTTCTGCTGGACACCTTGGGGTACACAGGACGCTATCATTAGTGAAACACACTTTTTATTGGCCAAAGATGAAAGGGTATGTAGAAGATTATGTTCTCAAGTGTCAAATTTGTCAGGCAAATAAAGCTGAACGCTTTAGACAGGTGGGTTGTTGCATCCTTTGCAAATCCCAGGTAATAAATGGGAAAGTATTTCCATGGATTTTATTACCGGATTGCCAAGAACACATCAAGGCTACGATTCTATTTAGGTTGTGGTAGATCGCTTGACAAAAATGGCTAGATTTTTATCGACCTGGAAGACTATTACAGCTACGCAATTAGCTTGCCAGTTTATCGAGCAATTGTTTAGACTGTACGGGTTACCGCAAGACATAGTCAGTGATAGGGACTCAGTTTACGAGTGATTTTTGGAAACTTGTTTTTGAGAAGTTGGAAACAACTTTGAATTTGAGTTCCTCAGATCATCCTTAATCTGATGGCCAGACTGAAAGAGTGAATCAGATTTTGGAGGATATGCTTCGAGCATATGTATTCAAAAGACAGAGTTCATGGGAGGATTATCTTCCTATGTTAGAATTTGCATATAACAGTACTAAGCATACGAGTACAGGGTTTAGTCCTTTCATGCTTATGTATGGTTTTCAACCTAGATCACCTGTTACAGTAGGATTCTCAGGACTTCAGCATGATGCAGCACGTAATTTTTTGCAAGATATGCAGGAAATGTTACAAGATGCAAAGGAATCTATTAGAAGTGCTCAAGACCGAGACAGGTTTTATTCTAATAGACATCGTTTACCTAGAGAGTTCTCTGAAGGAACGATAGTGTATTTGCGAGTTCCGAAAGATTCCGAGACTTTACGAACAGGTAGATCTCCGAAATTATCCCCTAGATACTATGGACCATTTCGTGTTACACGACGGATTGGTTCAGTTGCATATGAATTGGATTTGCCTTCTCATGTGAAAGTTCATCCTGTATTTCATGTCAGTAGACTTAAGGAAGTACTGGGTGGAGCAGATCAGTTCGTTACTCCTCAAGAAATCATAGATGTCCAGGACATGACATTTGTTCCGCACGAACCTGAAAAGATTCTTGGATTTTGTGAACGACGATTGCGTAATACGCTTATCACGGAATACAAGATCAAGTGGAAGGATCGTGTTGAGGAGGACGCTACATGGGAGACATTGACTACTCTTCAGAGAGATTATCCTGGCTTTGTAGTGAGCTCAGGAGTGAGCTCTTAGAGGAAGGGGAGTATGTCATGTGCACAGTGTGTATCTACCGTGTGCTATACGCATGCAAGACTAGTTTTGAGGCTTGGGGAAGCTTGGAACTAGGCAGGCTGATTGACGAGCTGAGTTAGGGAAATACTAACGGGCGGGCACCCAAGTATGGACGGGCGGGCGGCCAAGTGTGGACGCCCGATGACCGGCCAAGAGTCTATAAAAGGGTGGCCAAGGTTAGTTATTTATGATAGAGAGTCTCGCGAGTTTGTGAGAGCTCTATGGTCTTGGAGCCTGGATCTAGTGCAGACGTGCACCTGCTTTATGCAGTCGAGGCCGGCAGCAGTCTTGAGGCCAGCGAGGGCAGCTTCGTGGCGGTATGGGACGTCGCGAGGAGGAGATTGGTCGGTACGTCAACCTAGTTAGCTCAGCTCGTGGCTCGGTGGGGACAGCCAAGACTGTGGGCTTGCCCACGGTTGTCATGGTTGGGAAGTGAGTCAGGCCTGTACCCCCTTGCTTGTTTGTTTGTTCGTTTGTTTGCAGGATTCGAGTTTCGAACCAAGATCGATCACGAGGGGATCCGTGGGGATTTGACAAAAATATGGGAAAAAGCAGCCATCATCACATCTGTGGCCATGATGAAAGCTTAAAAGGTTGAAAATCAGGAAGAGAACCCAAAATTAACTTCTCCCAAACCCTAATTATGCTCTTCTGATTCTATGGCTGAACGTTAATCAGGAAGACAACACACACGGGATGCTAGAAAAGAAACTACTGTAAGTGGTAGTAACTCCAAGAGCGCTAGCCCAAACACAATAGGTAGAAGTACAAAAGGCTGTCTGGAAGTCACGAAAATCATCAGTCAGTAGTCCTAATAGATGGAAATCAATGCTTGTACTCAAAGCTGGGTCCTGTCATCTGATTTATGGCTTGATTGATGAGCAAGAGGGGATGCCTATTTTTAGGGCATTGTGTGCCCTCTTTTCTGAGGTCGGCCTGCTTGACCGGGTCCCGATTTCTTGCCGTTGGCTGCCTGACCTGCTGTTGGCTACCCTATCAGCCTTGTCTGGCTTGCAAGACTTGTGTGCTGCACTGCCCATTTTCTGGCTGCTGGCGCCCAGCCTGTCCATATGGTGTATGTAGGTCACAGACGGGGGTTCAGACCTCTCCAGGGGGAGGTATTGAACTAGACATCAACTATTATAAAGTCTAGGGATTTAAAGATTTTCCTACCTTAAAAATTTGGAAAGTGCGGCCTTGCAAGGCCAGAAATCAGGCGGACAGTGGCAACACAATCATGCTGGCAAGATTCAGTACCTCTTACCTGTGGGATGCTAGTCTGAAACCCATCAGTAGGCTAGTGGCAGTCAGTGATATCCGAGGGGAAATGTCTATATTTTGCACTGCCCAAAAACCTGCCTCAGAGCCCTTCGTCCACATAGAATTATCCTTACTCATATGACTTATCCACCAGACGTGTCTGACTGCACCCGTATTGTCAAATTGAAGTGCTTTTGTGACCCAATCATTGAGACACTTTGCTACAACTGTAGGTCAAGGACTTGGACAGGTATGAAGGAGCATTGGCTGATCCGAAGGAGTATTTCATTAAGCAAAAGGATGTGTATGGTGCCTTTGATCAGCGTGGTATTCCCACTCACGATGTGGAGGGCAAAGAGCTTTCAAAAAAGGCACGGAAGGTAAAACACAGACATTGCACTTGTCATTACAAAATGGTTCGTACTACTGGTGGGTGTATGATGTGTTTTTGTCATGCAGGATGCTGAGAAAAGGATGAAAAAGGCAGAGGAAGAGCATGTTACAATCAAAGGGAAGGTTGAAGCAAAAGAAATTGATTTAGATCATCTTAGATCAGATAAAGCAAGCCTACAGAAACAAATCAAAGAACTTTGCTTATAATTTATCTGATTAGTGCACCATATAGAGCAATGATGGCATCTTCACTTATGCTAAGGTGCATGGGCCACCTGTGAGCTCTGATTCTTGTACATCATTGATGATGGGGTGCATGTTGTATTGTGAGAGGAAAGAGTAAAGCTGTATATAAGTCGGCCTCGTCAGATATGCACCCATATTTTGTTACATGAGAGCAACATGAAGTCTAGGCAATGTTTTCGACCCGATATGAATAGTGCACTGCCTTTCTGTAGTGTTATGTGATTATGCACAACATTTAGCAGTAATAAAATTTTCCAATGGGAAAATAGATTATCCATGTGTTGATGATTCACTCGCAAATTTAGACAATATTAAAGGGTATGTGAAGGATATCATGGAAGTTGCCTTGGAAGGTGAGGTCCAACACAAGGGTGGCTAAGTGAGTTTCTACACTCATGGATAATCAAATTGAGTTTTTACTCGAATTAAAAGATCATGCTCATATGATCAAATTTGTGGAAGGCTTGGATGACGATATCAAATACCCGGTCAAAGGAAGCACACTTACGGATTTCCTTGGAGCTCATCATCCCCACGTGGAGATATGCAACAAAATCAAAAGGATTAGAGCACCACATTTTAATGAAAAAACCAACTTATAAATTAGCCCCACAATTAAAACATGTACTAGTAGAATCATTAAGAGATAATAATGACTTGGACTTTGTGATGATCAAGGGCATTGAACTTTTAAATGCATCAAATTAGCTTCTTTCAACAGATAATAGCCAAAGTTGGAGATGAAAGCCAAAGCTCCAAAACTAGAGTCTAAACTTGAGGAATTCATAAAGGAAAATATGCCTAGAAACTTATCTGTGTGCTTTTATTCGGTAGAGGAATTCATAGAGAAAAATATGCCCAGAAACTCATCTGTGTATTTTTTAAATCGGATAGAGGAATTCATAGAGAAAAATATGCCTAGAAACTCATCCATGTGTTTTTTAAATTGTGTGAAGGATTTCATAGAGTTAAATATGCATGGAAACTCATCCATGTGTGTTTTATTGCAACTAAATTGGGTAAAAAACATACACAAGAGTTTCACTTATCAATGTAAAAAGGGAAAATTCTTCCTAAATAACTTTTGATAGATCTGGGTAGTATCCATTGCTTAATATCTTTAATAGCGATTTAGACTTGGCTGACGTTGGTGTGATATGGGTGCCGCCAGTGTGGGTGGAAGTAAATTTTTGGTCAGGGATGGCTTCGGGTTCGAGAACTTCATTTTCTCCTTTTTGCTAAGAGGTGGTTCTTTATACAAGATTAGGAAGTGTAATTTTAAATGGCTTCAAAAGATGAACATGAAGAGAGTTATGAATATTCTTGTAGGAAGGTAATTCCAACCAAGTTAGATAATTTCAATAGTTTTTTGGATTACCTTAAAGGGTCCATAAAATCTAGGTACCAATTTTTCAACACTTTTTAATCTACACTTCTCAATGTGAAGTACATATTCACCTTCTTTGAATAGAACATGTGTATGTTTCTAGTTTACTTATTTCATATGTCTCTTTTGTGTGATTTTGCGATGGAATTATGAGTTATGGGAAAGTCTTGTAGTCAAAATTGGCAAGGCTTTACCATTGATAATCCTCAAAAGATGCATGACCTATAGCCGTGTGTGGAGTATTATTAAAAGTAAATTGGAGAAGATGAATGTACTGATTCCATGTAGAAAGTTGTTGAGACACATAAGCTGTAAGTAGGTCCAATATAATACTATTGTGACTTCAGTGTGTATTCAATTTTGGATGGAAGGTTGTGGAAAAATCTAACTTGGGACCTAAGTTAGAGAATAGTATCATTTAAAAGAACTTGGAATCTTATCTGAAACAATGACCTTAGGCAAGCCATGATGCACAAATTATGTTTGACAAATAAGTGCGTGGTTTGATGGGAAGTCAAGGTTTTCTTACATGGCAAGAAGTAAGCTTGTTTTCAATAGTAATCTACAATGGTCCAAATCATATTGCTACTAGAAGTAGTAGATGGAAAACTAGTGCAATTAAGGGGACCTAAGGGTTGCACTCATTAGCATGGAGTACACACATGGACACACACATGTTCCACTCATCATAGGGAGTAGCACCTAAACATAGAAGGACTACCATAAATTAGCCATGGGAGATGGTAATATATCAAAAAGGTGTCAAAGGGTACAATGTCCTAGGATTGGTGCCTTTTATAGTCCCAAGGCCCCCATATGCCCTACAAAATATATGTGCAAATGTCCCTAAGCCCCATGTACCTAGGCCGATCCCCGATACATATGTGCTCACTAAGGTCCTTTCATTACAAACCATTCCCTTCTACAATGATTTCACCCTCAAAATCAAAGGATGGTCCTGCACACATATACAAAGGCTATATACACAATGACATAAGTCATTGTGTTTCCATGACATAAGTCATTGTCATGGAAAACTCAAATACCATAACATGAGTAGTGTGACCTCCAAAGTCAAAGGAAAAGGCTGAGGGACTCCCATCGATGATGAAGCTAAGAAATCTCGCACCAAGATCAAAGGAAAAATGTGAGAGACCACTGTTGATGATGTAGGTAGCCGAATATCCCCTAGGGTCAAATAGAAAGTGCAAGAAATAAATGTCGATGTGACGAGGCTAGGTATGAGTCCTCCTGGGTCAAATGGATATATATAGTGGACATCACGGACCTTTGATGTCAATGTAGGAGTTCGTGGGTAGAAGGGAAAAATTGTAAGTCCATCCTCATGACCATAATGTAAATCTGACATCTATGGTGTCCAATGAATGTAACCATCACTCATGATCAGAATGTGGAATGGTCCTGGCACAAAAGAATCATCGTGTAGGCCAAGACAAAGGTGTGTCCTAGGTGCATCTGAGTGTCGTGCCACATAATCATCCACTATACATCTCAAGTGGCATAGAATGCACCCAAAAATGAAAATCCCAACTCCAAAGAACATAGGATCATGTAGAGGAACGAAATGAACTCATCTCGAGATTGGCCTCATGTAAGATCCAATGGGAACCCATGCCATCATCATCCCACATAGCTCCACTCAAAAAGTCGAAGGCATGATCCACTGCATCTATATGTGCATGAGTGTGATCCGACCTATCAACTATATCCTCATGTGCAAACCCTCTATGTGTGTATGATGAACTAGGATATCAATATAATCATCAGCATCATCATAGTCATCGCTAAAAATGAAGAGGTATCCTCACATGAAAGATAAACGGTATCATCTTCTAAATCATCATCTATGGCATCCCCAAAGACTCCAATTTCATCCTCATAAACATGGTCTATCTCCATCAATGATGCCCCTATGTGACCTACATCCCATGATAAATCTATCTCCAATAGTATAGGATCTAAGGAGATGTCTAGATCAAATACAAGACTCTCAAGATCTATGCCATATGATCGACTATGGATATGATCAATATGCAAAATCCCACTACGATGCCTAACATCAATGAAATCATCACTACTCTCATGCACTATCCTTGACTGCTCAAATACCCATCCACACAAATGCTGCCAAGAATGTTATGAATACTAGGAGTAGGGGTTGTATTAGCGATATCTCCATGTGAATAGGAACCCTAAACAAATAGCCTGATGCATCTAACACTAGAAACTTAGGTCTATGCTCATAGGTGTCTCTGTCACTCGTATGTGGAGTATCAGTAACCTCAAGTGTGCTAATGAATGCAACACTAATCAAATGCACACTATTTGTTAGAATCTCTCCACGATCAATTAGAGTGTCCACATGATTTGTAGGAAAAATGATAGGCATAGAAGTGTCAATGCTCGGTATGCTTGCTACCATCTTTGCCCTCGAGATTATGCCCACATGATCTAACTCATACACATCACTATCACATACATCATCATCATGTGCATATGTGTTAGTGGCATCATGTGCACGCATATCACTATGATCATGTGCATGTGTGTGCAATACATCATCATCCTCATCATCCCCATCATAATACAATGAATGAGTCAGTCTAAGCAAATGAGAACCAATGAGACGATGGCTAGTCGATGTCATGGGTGAGTTGTAGAAGCTATCAAGGCCCATGCAAAAACCACTATGATAGCGGTGAGAGAGAGAGAGAAATAGAAACATCGTACACGATAAGGCCTTGTGAATGCTCCCCATGAATGATCTAAGGATCATCATCACCCATATAATCATCCATAGTCACATCACGTATCATACCCATGAATGATCATCAAGATCATCATCACCCATATAATCAATCATAGTCGCATCACACACATCACAAAATGCACATCACACGCGAACAAGCCCAAATAATACATCAACATGTATGGCACAAATTGCACGCGTAAAAAAAATCACCAAGGAAGCTTAAGGCGTATGAATAAAGCCCACGATACATTTAAAAAAAATGTGAACAACCCTAAGGTAAATAGACAAAGTAGATGGAGAGTGTAAATGGCAAGGTCCAAGGTCCAAATATGTGTGATGGACAAATGGGTGTGGGTAGGTCAAAAGAAAGGATGGGCGGGACTAAATATGGATGGGGAAGTAGGTGTGAATAGAAAAGAAAAGTAGAAAACCCTAGGTTCAAAGGTTGTTTGTGTACGTTGGAAGCCAAGGTCTTCTCTCTCTCTCTCTCTCTCTCTCTCTCGACTACGCGTTGAGCCTTGCAAAATGGCTATAAGGCGCTCTACAGAAGATAGGACATCGCTAGCAGTAGAATGAGGCGACCTGTGAAAACATGGCTAGTAGTAGAACAAGGCATAGAATGAGGTGATCTCTGAAGACATCGCTAGCAGTAGAATGAGGCAATCAGGCGATCTGTGAAAGCATCGCAAGTAGTAGAACAAGGCGTAGTAGAATGCGGGGTGACCTGTGAAAACATCGCTAGCAGTAGAACGAGGCAATCAGGCGATCTGTGTGGAGATACTGTTTGCCACCATAACTGTTACTGCTGCTTCATAATGAGCAGCTTCACTACCCCCACTGTTGAAGCTGTACCTCTTATTACCCATAGCTGCTGGAAACGATGAGATCAAGGCAATACTTCAAAACATTGCAATCCATATCGGTCACGTCGTCAAGACATTGCTATCCGTGTAGGTCCTAGTTTTCACTGCTGCTAAACTGAGCTGGCTTGCTGTGATGCATTGGCTAGCTAGCAAACTGTGCTTCGGTTATCTCGTTCAGACCATGTGCTCCTTCAAAGCCATGGAAATTGAGCTTTTGTAGATTGTGGTTTCTCTTAGATCTGAGCAGAGATTGTCGCTATAGTCTATCTAGATTTGATGATTTACATTTACTGTAGAGATATCTGTTGTGAGCTGTGCTCCTTCCCAATGCTTGGATTTGATGAAGATTTTACCTCTTTGTGTTGATTTGTGAAGAACTATTTCTCTGCCTTTTTCCACTTCAAAAGAAGCTCCATAACCACAAAGATCTTCAAGGAATGCTTCATGTGTGTTACATTTGGCCTTCCATGAGCATTGCTACGCTAGAAATGCCACCATTGCTCGTAGCCAAGCTTGTGAATCATAATGGAGTGATCAAATTGGTTGAGTTCAACTCTTCGAATTGACTTACAGAAGTCTTGCATTTGGATAAATCACAGCACTTGTACCATATGAACTACATTTGCATCATGTGTTTGCAAGTTAGGAAAGCTTGTGGTATATGATGCACATTGGCTCACGCCCAGTGGATTGGGTTCAATTCCTAGTAGGGTTAGCTTCTAAACACAATTGTTAGCAAGCTAACTTTCTAATTTTTTGCACTTCAAATTGTTAAGCTTATTTACTTTTGCATCAATTATTCATCAACATGCTTTTTGTAAAACATTGATGCCTAGATCTATAATAGAACAACATGTTATATATTTTCTTGATGAAAAATGTACAAAAATGTTGTAATCCACATTGTGTGCTGCAAACGGGATCTTCTCAACACTTTTCTTGCTTCCTTTACTTGCAGTACATTAAGATTTATACTAATTTGTGTAAATTTATACCAATCCAATAGATTTGTAATCTTTGTCCAACTTCTTTGCAAGAAAGTGACATGAAGAATCACTTATTGTTACTGTTCTACATCAAGATTTGATTTTAGCATAATACTTTGTATAATTTGTAAATTGCTTTATTCTCTAGTATAGATTTGCAACAACAGAATAATACTTTGTACTATAATCTTCAATTTTGCATTGATCTTGAAATAGATCTTCAACTCTGCACTTGAAACTGCAATGTAATGTATTCTATAGTTGTATTCTTTAAACTTTCTTAAAATTGCACTAAGATTCTGCACAGTAATCTTCTTCTCACAGTTTTTCTTCAAGAACTCAAAGATTTGGCAATCTAGGGTTTAAATCTTAAAGAAATAAGGGCTCTAAGGATTAATATTTAAAAAATTAAGCTCCCTAATCGAGATAATGCAAGAAATCACTCAAAATTGGTTGTGTTGAAACTTTTGTAAATCCTAATTTGAAAATAAAGAAAATTTTCAAGAAATCAAGATTAAGAAATTCAAGAAATCAAGCAGTAGAGTGGATTAGGGTTTTTGAAAGTAATGATTAATGTAAATTTAAAAATGATTAACATAAATTTTCTTGCTAATTTTCTTAAATAAAAAAATTAATAAATTTAAAAACTATGTAAAAATTTACTTTTGAGAATGATTAACACTAATCATGATCAAGAAAATGCATTTTGAAAATTAAATTAACAGTAATCTAAAATGATTATCACTAATCATAATCAAGAAAATGTATTCAGAATTCATAAGGATTACTCTTTTAGAATAATGAATGATAATACTTATTTCTAAAATTTTAAAAAATTTCGCCATAACCTCCTTTGTATGGCTGACCATTTTTGAATTTTAAGTCTCTAAAATTTATTAGAAATGCATCAAGAGTATTTAAATTATTCTAAAGTAGCATTTTTTAAACCTATTTAAGAGAAACATTATGAAAATTTTTTTGACAATGCAGTAAGGGGTCTTTGTTCTCTTACTTGTTCACGTGTATCTAAATTATAGGTTTTGAGTGTCTTCTCTAACACCCCTTCTAATTTATTGTTCTTGGCCTCTAGATCCTTTGCTTTTTGATCCAATTCACAGTTCTACAAATGCTGAGCATAAACAACTTATACCAACTCATTGTATGTAAACTTCTTCTCACAAATCACCATGCAAGAAGGCATTCTTTACATCCATCTAATGTAAATACCAACCCTTTGCTACAGCCATAGCAATGACAGCTCTCACAGTTGCCATTCTTGCAACCACGCTGAATGTCTCTTCATAGTCAATGCCATAAGTCTACACATAGCCTTTGGCCACCAATGTTGCCTTATACCTGTTCACTAAACCATCAGCGTTATGCTTGACTATATAAGATCTAAGCCAAGAGCTCTAATACCGATGCAATGAAGGTGACCTAGGGGTTGCACTTATTAGCACGGAGTACACACATGTCCCACTCATCATAGGGAGTAGCATCTAAACATGGAAGGACTGCCATGAATCAGCCATGGGAGCTTGTTCTAGGCAAGAAGATAACCAAATGGCAATATGTCAAAAAGGAGTCAAAGGTGGGACTGACACCTTTCATAGTCCTAAGGCCCTCATATGCCCTACACAACATATGTGTAAATACCCCTAAGCCCATTATGTGCCTAGGCCCATCCCCCTGGTATGTATGTGCTCACTAAGATACCTTCATTACAAATGGTAATGAATTCCATTGATACTTGTTTCCACAAGGTTCATTAAGGATAGATAAAGGTGCCATGAGAAGTCCTTGAGATTTTCCTTTGTAACTCTAAATCTTTTGGCATCATGTAACACACATGGCCCACAAATTTGGCTACATCCCTTTGGTAAGAATTCCCTTGAGACCAATTAAAGAGTACTAGATATTCTAGGATGTCCCATAAATGGTGGTTAATGAATTTCTTCTAAGGCAAGTTGTCTATAAGGGGATGTGGTGCATAATCTTTTTTGAAAGAAACGATAACTGCCATTAGAGGAATAATGGTCTTGAGGGTTCTAGTTACTATTAGTGGCTTAATCCAAAATTTTTAAATAAAAATCTTGCTTGCAAAGTGTCTCGCATAGGTTCAAAAGGATTGCTTTGAATGTCAAAAGTATAATTGATGTTGGGTCTTCGACTCAAAGAATCAGCCACATCATTTTCCTTTTTGGGATGATATTGCATCAATGGTTGAAATATTTAAATAAAGCCCACTTGATATATCGAATGGAAATGAGAGGTTGGAAAATAAAATGTTTAATGCTTTACAGATCACAGTCGACTAAGAATTCAAAACCCATCAAATAATGTTTCAAAATCTAAAGGGCATAACCTATAGCACAAAGTTCCTTGTTATATGTACCATAATTGCTTTTGATTGGTTTGAACTTTCACCTTTCATAAGGTATGGCCATCTTGTATAAACATGTTGCCACACCCATGCCCATGACTTCCATAAGCTACAATAACAAATAATGATCGTTGAAAATCAGAAAGTCAAAGTGCTGATGCACTTGTCAAAGCATCTTTTAAAGATGAAAAAAGTGATCTTGTACTTTAGTCAAATTAAAATATCTAGCCTTTTCAAAAGTTTAGTTAAAGCATTTACAATATATGTAAAGTTTCTAACAAACTTCTTTATATTAGCTATACAATATTTACACAATCCAAGGAAGAATTTAAGTTCATGGATCTCACGTGGCTTTGGTTAAGTAGCTATACATTTAATCTTTCCCCCCTTTAGCAGACACAATATGGCCAAGGTATTTAATTTGATCTTAAAAGAAGTGACTCTTTTCATGATTAGCATAAAGTTGATTTTCTTTCAAGAGTGTGGAAACCTTTTGCAAATGTTGCTTATGTGCTTGATGATTCATACTAAAGCCTAATATATCGAAAAACACAACACGTGTTGCTATGCTCTTGATGATTCATACTAAAGACTAAGATATCGTCAAAAAACACAACAACAAAGTTTTAGAATTTAAGAAATATCGTGTTCATCATTCGAGTAAAGGTTTCTAGAGCATTGGTTAGGCCAAAGGGCATAACCAAGAACTCATAGAGTGACCTATAGGAGTACATGAAGTTAGTGGGGAGTTTTGATCATTATGTGCAATACACAGCCTAGCATCAGCTTTCTAGTGATCAAGTTCTCGAATCACCCTCGAGAGAACCAATGGAAGACATGGATACGAGTGTTAAAGTATATCAAAGATACCATTATGTCATCACTTACAAATCAAGTAATTCCTTGATTGTGTTTTGTGACTCAGATTAGGAAGGATATTGTGGGAGCAAAAAAATTATTTTTGGGTACTGTCTTCTTAGTGTATCTGGAATTATATTTTGGATCAGTAAGAAGCATCCCCTATAGTGGCACATTCCTCTACAGAGGAGGCTGAGTACAAGAAGGTAGCATGCTTTGCCTCATGTGAAGCAGTCTGGTTGAGAAGGAATTTAGAAGATATGGGTGTTGCTCAAAAGGGAGTGACAATGTTGCTGTGTGATAATCCGAGTTGCATGGAGATTGCCAAGAACCCGGTGTTTAATGTTCGCACGAAGAATATAGAGATATAGTATCATTATGTGCATGTGCTTATTATGGATGTAGAGATGGATCTTGTCTATATTGCACAACAATAGAGAATTGTGCAGATATTTTTACAAAGGCTTTTGGAAGAAATTTGCTGAAGTGCCATCTTCATTGACTTGACGTTGGACTGAAGAGGTAGTGGACATTGAGGGGAGATGTTGGAAAATAATTTTCTTAATGCTTCACCCTCATGTTGTTATTGTGGGTGATGGATGTGGTAGGCCTCTTATATGAGTAGTCTTTGTGGTGAGCACTCGAGCACTCCACAGTTCTCAATTCAGACATTAGATGGTGGCCAAATATGGCAAGATGGTTAGGAGATGGCTTATGTAGACTTGAAGGATGCACACTTGTGCGGGCTATGTGAATCCATTATTGAATGCTAGACAACAAACCTAGGACACATTTTTTTGGGGTTGGGGATGACCCACAAGCAGATAGTGAATTCGTTATCTTAGATTGAGGCATCCTTCTAGTGGGTGAAGGAAGAAGACCTTGTTGTATATAGTTAACTTAAGTAAAATTGTGCACATTTCGGGGGAATTTTTGGGCCTCATTTTGGCTCTCCAAGTTTTTCTTAGGTTATAAAAGTGTCAAATTTTGATTGTGTATGCCCAATTTTTTGGTCAAAGCAAAGTTATAGTAGAAATTTGGTTGCATAATAGTCTATGTACAAAGATTCTGAGATTTGCAAGTTGCTGGTGGATGTATTTTTGTGTGACTATTCCATATACAATTATAGTACGATACCACTATGTTGAAGATTACAAAGTTTGCTATAGGTGCATAAGTATTTGCAAGCACTATTTGGTAAGTTGCTCGTAGAGGTAATCATGTTTGTTAGTATATCCTAGATCATTGTAAGCAAGAAGCTAGATAAGAATATCTTAGAAGCATGGAAGTTTATGATGACCAATTCCCTTATGGGAAAAGAATATTAGGAGTTTATCAGTCATGGGTGATGAAAAGGAGTGAGATATTGCTTAAGAAAATCCCATCCCATAGCAAGTGCAAGCATATAGAGCATGGCATGAAAGAGCGAGAAAGGTGTTGTACTTGTTGTTTGCCAATGTGATAAACTCTATGATGATTATGCATATATAGGATACACAAATGCAAAAGGAGGCTTGGGACACCTTGGTGAAGATGTACAATAATAGTCACAAGATCAGATATTATGCAGCTACTAAAGGGCAGGAGCTGCATAATATGACCAAAGGAAAGTTAAGTATAAAAGATTACTTGGTGAAGTTTAAAGGGCTTACAGATGCCCTTGCTTCTACTGGATCACCAGTAAATGATGATGATGATATGGTATCGGTGACCTTGAGTAGTCTTGGGGCAAGGAATACAGCCAGTTTTAGACCTCCATTGGAGTTCGAGAGAAATTTCAAGATTTTTAGGAACTGATCTTCTCATCCATGAGAGGAGATGAATTTTAGGAGAGGTTAATCATCCAAAAATTTACATGATCAAGTCTTCTACTCAGATGATGGTAGAGTAGAGGAAGATCATTATCTAGAGGCTGAGGTGCATACCGTTTTTTGGAAACTAAAATAATGGGTAGCAACAACAATAGAAACCTAATGTACAATTAGGTGGAGGAGGCCACTTTAGAGATAGGGGGAGCTAGAGAGGTCGTGAGGAGATGATTGGAAAATAAATCAAAATGCAAACATCATGGAGTGCTATTACCATAGCAAACCATGGCACATTGCAAAGGACTACTATAAAAAGCAGAATAATATCAAAAGTGGAAAGTTACAAACAAGACAACTATGCATCATGAAGTAGGGTGATGATAAAAGTGAGAAGTGATGAAGCACCTATTTAGTTCCACAACACGAGATGTGTTAGGATCGGGAGAGATTTGGCACCTCTAACTACATGACTAGTCATGGTTATGTAAACCACTCACCATGACCAGTCATGGGGGTGAGTGATTTAGAGATATGTAAAAAATGAAAAAACTAGGATATGTGAAAACACATGATGATATTATGCACCCCATTGCACATGTTGGTAAAGTCCCATTATCTATGATGAAGGATGGCAAAATGAAGTAGATGTATTTAATGTTCCTAATATTAAGAAAAACCTAGTTTTTATTGGACAGATGGTTGAGCAGGGTCTATAAGTGAGATTCAATTCTCAAGGGTGCTTTGTTAAAGACTTCAATTCTCAAGGGTGCTTTGTTAAAGACTTCAAAAATTAGTGTTGTTTGGTTGTAAAGGGTAACATAAATAGCAAGATATTTACTTTGGATGGTTAAGTGTGAATGCATCCATGTTTATGCATGGGACATATGTTATTCGCGTAGACATTGACATATGGTACAAGTGCATTGCTCATGTGAATATATAGTAGCTAAAATCTATATAGGACTAAAATATTATTGTAGGTTTACCGAAGTTTAAGGTTGATGGTATACACAAAGTATGCGAGACATACCAACTTGTAATAAAAGGAGGCCAAATATGCTTTTCCACATGAAAAGCACGTTAGTGCAAGGCCATTAGATCTCATACATTCTAACCAAGACTATAATAATTGCAGGTTGCAGATACTATGTTGCATTCATTGATGATCACACTAGGAAAGTGAGGGTATACTTCATGAAGGATAAAAGTGAGGTTTTTGCTCACTTTCAAATATTTAAAGCCTTGGTCAAGAAGGAAAAATATATATAGATCAAATATCTAAGATCAGATGGTGGGCAAGAATATTTCTCCAATGAGTTCAGTGATTTCAAAGTAGGGAATCAAGAGACAATTCATATGCAAGTACGCTAAGAGTATCTTGTTACCATTAGATTTTTGATATCCAATGTAAAATTTTCACTTTATGTGAAAAAGACAGATACAGGGATCACGTTGTTAGTCATTTATGTGGATAACTTGATTATCACTGATGATAGTGATGTTGGCATACATGATGTTAGGTTTATTTTGAAGTAGAAGTTTACGATAAAAGATTTGGGTGAGTTGTGGTATTTTCTTGGTATAGAGGTGGTGAGATCACCACACTGCATTTTGCTATTTAGAGAGGTATGATGGCTTAGACATGTTGTCCAAACATGGTATGATAGGCTTTAAGACTTTTCAGTGCCATTGGAGTAGAACACTAAGCTTTTCAAAGATATAAGTGAGTAGCTTTTGGAGGATCCCACTATGTACATGCACATACTGGGGGTAGCTTGATTTACATGACCATTACTAGGCCAGATTTGAGCTACGATGTTAGACTTGTGAGTTAGTTTATGTATGCTTCTAGAAAGCCACACTTGGATGAGGCTAGAAGGATTCTCAAATACATATTCCACTATTGATTTATGAGTAAGATATCCACCAATGGGAAGGGGTGGGGGGGGAGAGTGCACATTCTATCCACTAGCTTTAGCTATAAAATATAGGGTAGTTATTACATTTCTTAGCCTTGTCCCCCTATCTTCCACCTCTCTCTAGAGGTCACACCAAAGTTCAAGGCAAGGGTCAAATCTCCTTTTTGAAATGACATGGACCAACATTTTTAAATAAAAAAGTGTAGATCGGCCAAAAAAACCTAAAAAGTTAAAATTCTGGTTTTCCCTCCAAAAAGGCATTTTTACCTCAAAAAAGGCTACCTAATCATATTCTATGGTGGGAAACCCATTTTTCAAGCTCATTTCAACTCTCTAAGCTCTTAATCTCTCTCTAATCCTCTTCCACAAGATTCTTTAATCTTCTATTATTACATAATTATATCTAAAGCTACTGTACCCTCCCTAATCTCATCTTTCTCTCTCTTGCTCACCCATACCAAACTTTAATCTTCTATTTCTTCATAATCTTCTATTTCTTTAATCATTTCTTAAGCTGTTTGTGCCCTCTCTTTTCCTCACTCTTCTTCACCCATACATCTCATTATGCCTACCTCTAGTAAGAAACCAAGTGATTCCATCGTTGAATACCTTCTCTATAACACTATAGATGATGAAGGTGAGTGGATCGGGCATCCATTTAGGGTGAAAGATTGGGTTTATATGCAACCAAGTACCAGAAGAATCGAATGGATAAGCTCTGACGAGTCTTCAAGTATCAAAAGGTCACACTTGAAGGCACCACTTTATACGAGTAGATGTCACCTTTGTGTAACCCCTCCACAATATTCCATCCAATACCCAAGACATTGTCAATTTGTTCAATTTGCAATTTCTTGCAAATGAACATTGTTGGGGTGGGTTGTGGAGAGAGCTTAGAGAACATAAATACAAATAGATGGATTGGGGCAAACCATCCAAGCTCCATAGACTTAGAGGCCTTCGTGAATTTTAAGGAGGAGTGTATGTCAGAATACATCTTGTTTTTTAAAGCATTAACACTCCACCTATTCGGAACTGGCCACTCTACACTATGTAAAGAGTCCATAGAGATCTCCTCAAGGCTACCATATTCTGTAGGTCGAGAAGGGACTTTATAAGAGTGTGTGTAAAAGAATATATTTTTGTTGAAGAGGGCTCTATGATTCTCACCTGGAAACATTAGCTCACCTATTGTACTATGAAAAGCACTAAACACTCAAAGGTTGTTCTACAATATACCTTGATGGAAAAATGTTTGCAACAACCCACATACCATAATTAGTAAAACAAAACAAGCCATCTCGAAATAAAGTTACAACCACATACTTACAGTTGCAAGGGAGCCTATTCCTCTCCATGGAAGGATTTAGATACATGTCTACAGCCATGTAGACATGTATTATTATTACCTTGGTTTCTCCATTATTATCTTTCTTGAAATGAAGAACCCTTCCCTTCCAATGGTGTTCCAAAACACCGCGGTTAAGGACTCGATGTGGACCTTTATGAACGATGGATGAAGAAGAATGGGGAGTGGGTTCCCTTGCAATCAAGTGAGGGTGTGGATACACCCATAGATTTATCTATGACTCTTCCTGATGGTTCAATTGAGGTGGTGAATGCAAGCAATGAATGGAGCTTAGGAGATGTTCGGGAGCATTTGCTCATTCTGGGATTTCAAGATGTCTAAGAAGCACGCATCAAGATTGGTCGACGAAAGGTGAGCTTTGATATTTATAAATTTGCGTTACTTTGTGCTTTTTGAATATGTTGTTTTATCTATTACACTTGTGTTTCCTTGTTTAGATTGGAAGACGTTTGAAGAAGAGCTTAAAGGTTTGCAAAGACTGGAGTAATGGTGGATGCAAATTTCAACTTCAGAATTAGTGTCACAAGTCGTTGAGGGACTATTTATCTTTTTTTTTTTGTAATTAAGATGGTTGTACCAAATCATTATAAAATGATGGTTCCTTGTGAAAGACCACTTGGGTTATGTCTTGTCGATTTAATTTATATCTTTATATAAATTTGGGATTATTTACTGGTCACTTATGGTATAGTCTAAAATGCACAATGTTTAATTTTGCAATCTATAAATAAGGACCTCTCTCATTTTCTAACACTTTGTTTTGAAGTTCCTCTCTCTTTTAGCACTCATCACTCCATTTCTAGCATTCGTCACTCGCAGGATGGACCCAAACATGGCATACGAGAGGTTTCTCGAGTTCTTAAAGAGGACCGAGTGACCTGACAGAGAGGAACTTTTCTTTATCTTCTCCCACGAGATTGACTTCGGAATGACCATCCTCTTGGGAGAAGAGGACTACAGAGGTACTCTTGACTACATGGAGGAGTACGTGAGGCCCTTGACTGTCAGGCTACCATAGGAGGATGGTGATTAGGTGCCATGCAATCTCCTACGATATATAAACAAGAATGACACGAATGCTCTCAGGAGGTTGCAAAAATTCCAAGATATTGTGCTCCTTGATGGTCACTCTATAAGCAAATCACCAAGGAGGAGATGCTTGCACTTCAAAGGGGGAAGATTGGCCTTGATTTCCTCTCTTGGGTTGCCACCTTCATTAAGCTTTGTGGTGAGCAAGGCTCTGATGAAGAGGTAGAGGTGGAGGATGTCTCAATTATTGGAGGCATGGTACAAGGCAAGGAGGAGGATCCTAAACCTGAGGTCCTCAACTAGCTTGTTGAGGCCGTTATGGCCAAAGATCTCCTTCTCCAAATTGAGACACCTTAATCTGGTGAAGCATCCTTGTCAAAGGCATTGGTGCCATACTCTGGAGAGGCAAGTGCCTCAACCACAACTGAGGGTGGAGAAGAGGTGGGGGAGGGCCCTATAGAGGGTACCTTAGATGTACCAGATGTAGTGGGCAAGGGAAAGGAGGTTACACATGAGATGCCGGAGCTTGAGCTTAGTAAGCTCAGCTCTATGGTGATTGAAACGGGAGAAATTCCTCTTTTTACATGACCTACAAAAGGTCTATAAGCTCAACCAAGCCGAGTGCCTCTCCTTGTTAGCTGTGAATGATGAATTTCCCATCGACAACAAGGGCTTGGAGGCTTTGCAAAAAGGGCTTGTTCCGGTGCAAGGTGGCGTGCATGAGTCGGCGATGATCCTAAAATCAGCAATTATAGAGGCTGATCAAAGCCTTGTGTGACTGAGGAGGAGTTTAGAAAAGCTCACGAACAATTGTCGCCAGCCGGAGAGTCTAAGGATGCTACATTAGTGTCGTTGCAGGAACACAAGTCCTCCATTGACATTTGCAAGCCTGAGGTGGTTGACTCTGATTTCAAACACACGGTAAGATAAATTATGTATGAATATAATAAATATAATCGATAATACTACTAGAATTCCACTAATCCTCTTTCTTGTGTGCAAAATATAGTCTTTGTAGATGGTTGGGCTCAACGTAAAGGTGGCACATGCGAGGGTTTTGGAAGAGATGCTACGTTGGCCCATTACATGGGTCATATTGCACCTAAGCACCTTGTTATGGTGCACAATGCATTCACCCCCATAGCAAGCTTCTACATGTTAGCCCTCAAAGTACTTAGCAAGGTCCTATGCTTGTCAATAATTCCAACAAAAAACGTTTACAAGATAGTGCTCATCAACAAGGCTGCAGCGTACGCTACCTTCCAAGGGGCTTATGCTTCTAAAGTGCTCGCACACACTGCATTTGCAGAGAGTATTGGTCAGAAGGACCCATATTGTGTCGTCAATGCCATATTGTCAAGGACCCTTCCACTTAGCAAGAAGAGGTGCAAGACTGTAGCTAGGCATCTCAAGAGCATTATGAGTTAGCCTAGAAAGTTATCGTAGAGATACTGTGTTCGACACTACTACTTTGTTAAAGACAATCAATGTAACTCCTTTTTATTAATACAAGTGGGTTTTTCTATACATAATGTCTACATAAAGTTTGAATAATGTAAGTTTCTATGATATGAGAGAGAGAGAGAGAGAGAGAGAGAGAGAGAGAGAGAGAGAGCCATTGTGGATAACACTGGATTACATGCATGTTTAGTTTGTGGTATCAGTAGTGATTAATTTGGGCCAACTTCCCATGATGTCCCTTGTCCTCTCTAACCACAATGGGTGTGTAGTTCTGTCCTATCTAGCCATGATATGAGAGAGAGAGAGAGAGAGAGAGAGAGAGCCATTGTGGATAACACTGGATTGCATGCATGTTTATTATGTGGTATCAGTAGTGATTAATTTGGGCCAAATTCCCATGATGTCCCCCCTGTCCTCTCTGACCCCACAATGAGTGTGTAGTTCTGTTTGATTTAGACAACACCCAGCTCTAATTTATAGCAAGGCCTATGTGTATGTGAATGTGAATGCTTGTGAATGACAATTGGAGGCCACCAAATACAAAAATACCCCCAACCTGAAAAGGGCGATTTTTGTCCAAACAAGCTTGCAGTCTGGGCAAAAGTCGCCCTGTTCAGGTTGGGACTCCTTTTGCATTTTCTATCCTTCAATTGTCATGTATAAGCATTCATATAGGCCTTGCTATAAACTAGGTGCTTAAAATTAAAGATATATAGTGTCCTACAAAGTAGTATTAAGATCATAAAAGATACCCTTTTACATGATGAGACAATTCTTACACATGGAAGGAGAGAGTTTGATTAATGTGAACCATATATAAATACATTTTTCCCATGATGAGCTATTGATAAAATGGAAAATATGGTGCCTTCACACTGGCCCTGACATCACCTAGTTATTTAGAGTTCAAAGTAAAATGGTAAAATGTTGCACTGTCTCCCTGATGCTGACATTGGAAGCATATTTTGAGAATTATCTATATCATACATTGCAAGCATGTATCATTTGAAGGCCTAAAAAAGTAAAAAAATCCCCAACCTAAGCAGGGTGACTTTTGCCTAGACAGGCTTCCTGTTTGGACAAAAGTCGCCTTATTTAGGTTGGGGCTTTTTTTTTTGCCTTTTTAGGCCTTCAAATGATATATGATTGCAATGTATGATATAGATAGTTCTCAAAAGGATTTATATTCTTGCAATGTATGATACAAATAGGGCTCACTTTGAAAATTTAATTCTATAAGATCCCCTTAGACATAAATTGAAAATATTCATTCTTTTACATTCAAAAATTCATCCCAACAAATTCTAAGTGAGTTTCTACACTGACAAGGGAGATTGGATGAGGTTTTTTGACAGTAGCCTTGCTATCACCAAGCAATTTATAGCTAAATAATATTAAAATAAAAAAATATTGATACATATGATTGAGAGGAAGATTTACAAAGACAAAAAGACCCCCAACCTCTTGAATAGGGTGACTTTTGCCCAGACAAGCCTCCTGCTTGGGCAAAAGTCACTCTATTCAGGTTGGGATTTCTTAAATACTTTTTAAAGCCTTCAAACTATACATACTAGCAAGTGAAATATACAAATCAAATACATTTAAAAAAATTTTGATACAATTTTGATACTACAGATACACAACTTGCAACTTGCATCCTTAAAGACATCTATTTGTGGTATAAAATATTAGAATGCACCTTGCAAATCATTAGATATCATAGAAGTTAGAAAGATATGACAAGATTGTTATGAGGTAGTTATGACTAAGAAATGATATAAAAAATTCACTTTTTGGGTTTATATATGTATAAGGAAAGTTTTTTGGATGGAAAAACTCAAAAAATGAAAATTTTGAAAAAGTCAATTTTTGGGCTCCCCTTATTGGTGGAAAAGTGAAACCTTGGGAATGGTGATGTAACTTGCATCTGAAAGTAGTGGGCTAAAATATTCCAAAACCATAGACTATAAAAGTACGAAAAGCTAGTGAGAGAGTGGATAAAATTTAGATGGTAGGACCTAAAAAGTCTATAAAAAAATAGGGGAATCCTTTGCTTTGTCTCCCACTATGGGGTCAAAATTAGCATTTTTAATCAAAAGATTACTAAAAATTAGGATTTCTTACAGGGCCCATTTTATAGTCCAAATTTTCCCTAATGGTGGGATAGCTTGATTCACATGACCATTACTAGGCTAAATTCAAGTTAGGATGTTGGACTTGCGAGTTAGTTTATGTAGGTCCTGGAAGCCATGCTTAAATGTGGCTAGAAGAATTCTTAGTTACATAAAGTCCCGTGTTGATTTTGGACTTTTCTATAAGGTTGGCAAAGAGATACATGTACATGGGTGTACAGAGAGCCGCATCTCTATGGTGGTGAGTGATGTGGGTTTGTCAAAGTAAGAAAAGTTGTAGACGACCCTTTTCATTCCATGCATAAGAACTTGTGCTAGAACCACCTTTGTTTGATTAACATTAACCTTGGGTTGATGCAAACTTCTCTTTTAGTGTGGCCATGTACTCTCTCAACATTTGGTGATTATTGGGCTTGTGCTACTTAGGTTATACTCCCATATGACTTGTTAATCCCTTGGATTAATAAATTTATAGCCTCCCTCTAGTTGACTTTCCATTGCATAAACATGTTATCCATGTGTGCTGTGGTGGGTGGTCAATTTTCCACCACTGGGCAAATAGATTATCCATGTGTTGATGATTCACTTGAAAATATAGAAGGATATCATGTAAGTTTCCTTGGAAGGTGAGGTCCAACACATGGATGGCTAAGTGAGTTTGTACACTCATGGGGATAGGCAAGGAGACCCCTAGGTCCTTCCCATATTCTTCATTGGCCTCTTTGTGGGTGTTTTGTGGTTCAGGCTCCTTATGAAATGGTTCGATAATTGGGGGCTCATGGTGGATGCGGTTGATGAGGTAGTTAAGGACCATGTGGAAAAAAAGCTTGAGAACGAGAGGTTGAATTGTGGATGAAGTTAATAATCCCATGGATAATGATGCTGCATGAGGATTGATGGGAAGGTTCTGGGTGGGGTGTTGGTTTAGACAAGATGGGGAGTGGTTAGTGGGGTGTCTTTGGGATTGCTCAGTGCTGGGTTTGGGTTTTTCTCCTTGGAATATGCTTTGTCACGCCCACTAAACTCCCAAAGAAGTGTGTGCCTCCTTTGGGATCGCTCACATTGTCGGGTTTAGGTCTTTCTCCTTCGGATTTACTTTGCCACCTAAATTTCTATAGAAGTGTGTTCCTCATCAACTTGTAGATCTTCCTCTCTTGAAGGCTGGGCCCCACCCCTTTCGAGGAGTCTTTAAAGTCATCTTCTTCATCTGCAGGCTTGTGGCTTAAAAAAAAAGCATAGGCCTCCTATGCCTCGAGAACTTTAAAAATGTGTCTTCAAAAGTGGGTCGAGCTTATTAGCCATGTGGTCATGATATCCAAGTCTAGACACATACTTCAAAAACAACATGAACTCAAGTGTCAAGAACATCGAAAGCTAACTCATTACTAGCAATAGTTTTAGGCCGTAAATGAGAGGATTGCAAAGTTAAAAGCCAAGCTTTAGAAATCAAAAGAAGAAGTCAACAAGCTCACCAACTCTGAAAAGTAAGACATGGATACCCTTAGGATACCAAAAATTGGAAACAACCGAGAATGCGACAGCCTTGACACATGAAGCCCACAAGGAGAAACTCCTAGAAGAGGTTAAGAAACTAAAGCCAAAGAAGAACAAGCCATTTTTTGTGGCAAACCACTTTGTAAAAAAGTTATGAAGATGCCCTCGAACAAGCAACCGGAGAGAGGCAACAAAATCCTTAACCAAATTCTAACCAAGCCATGGCCAAGTGGATAGCTATGGAACCGGCCTACTAAGAGCTCCTCCTACATATCGAAAACCTCATCGCACAAAGGGCATTTGTTGGGAGAGCGTGTGCATGTTTAGGTGTGTGTGCATATATAGGTGGGTGTGTTTGTATAGTTGCTTTGGTTTTTTGATGGCTTGTTTTGTTTTTAACTTTAAGTTTCCAATCATTCCCAAGTATATGTGTCTACAATTGTTAGGAGGTACTATGTGAAATATATAAATGATGGAGTGATACTTACCAACCCACTTACCAAAGATACAATCGGTCTCATAGAAAGATGTGATGAAAAGCTTATGGGAAAGACATTGCTTGGATCGATGCATCATCTTAAAAGCTTCTAAAACTTGGGATCTGGCTTACCTTTGAACGTGGACTAATTTGTGGTTGTGGAAATATTGGACCATGTTGTAAAGATCTATCTATTGGTGAAGTTGGAATCTTCATTTGAGATTGAAGACTAGCCGCTCTTTGTTTATTCATTAGCTCTTGGGCACCTCCTCAAGGATAAGGATGATGAGCTAGGAAAACTAGCATCTAGTAACTATAGCGAGGTCAGGAACATTGGTATAGTAGAGGTCATTAAAGTTCTTCATTCAAAGTTACATCTCCGTGTTACCTAGAAGAAAACTAATTGTGTGTGATCTACCCACTTATTAGAGAGCCACTCAGTGAGAGTTTGAATAAGTAGTAAAAGGAGGGTTGAGAAACGTACATCACCACAAACCTGCTATTTGTAGTAGCAAGCCGACGGCCTATGATTATTGAAAGGGACGTTGGTGCAAGAGGTTGGTGGTCTTCTCTTTCTTTTCTACTATTAATGTACTTGTTCTACTTTTTTGCTTTGGGGTGCTAGCTTGCTTTTTTTTTTTTGCTCCTGTTGCTGTGATGCGCCTGTCGGGGCTATGTTAGGTGTTGCTTCTTGATTTGCCAAAGAAACCGCTCTTTAGTAGCCGTCGCCGTTATAGAGGAAGACCACCACCAATAGAGTGTGAACTTAGAAGACTTCCTGTTTGCACGTGATTCGATCTATTGGCAAGGGTTGTGCCACGAGAAGAGCTTCATGGAGAGCAAGCTGCATTGATTTTGAAGTGTGCTTGGTCTATGGTGGCTACATATGGGCCCGTGGTGGGGCCTTGCCACATAGGCCACTCATGCATACATATGGGCCCGTGGTGGGGCCTTGCCACACAGGCCACTCATGCATACATTCTGGTTTGTGTATGTCCCTACAAGTGTAGAGAGGGATTGTGCATGTGTGGGTGTGTGTATGTTTACATGTGTGCACATCTGATTGTGTATTTGTATGTTTTTGTGTATGTGCATATGTGTAGAAGTGTGTGTTTGTGTATGTACATGCAAGTGTAGAGAGGGATTGTGCATGTATGGGTGTGTGTTCGCATGTATGGGTGTGTGTTCGCATGTGTGCATATCTGAGTGTGTGTTTGCATGTTTTTGTGTATGTGTATATGTGTAGAAGTGTGCATTTGTTGGGAGAGTGTGTGCATGTTTAGGGGTGTGTGCATATAATGGTGGGTGTGTTTGTACAGTTGCTTTGGTTTTTTGATGTCTTGTTTTGTTTTTAACTTTAAGTTTCCAATCATTCCCAAGTATATGTGTCTACAATTGTTAGGAGGTACTATGTTACATATATATAACTAAGGTTTAAGGTTTCTAGTTTACCATGTGTGCTCAATGATGGAGTGATACTTACCAACCCGCTTACCAAAGATATAGTCGGTATCATAGAAAGATGTGATGATTGAAGAGCTTATGGGAAAGCCATTGCCTGGATCAGTTCATGATCTTAAAGGCTTCTAAAACTCGGGATCTGGCTTACCTTTGAAAGTGGACTAATCTGTGGTGGTAGAAATATTGAGGAAATATTTGAACATGCTGTAAAGATATATCTATTGGTGAAGTTAGAATCTTTATTGAGATCGAAGACCAGCCACTCTTTGTTTATCCATTAGCTCTTGGGCACCTCCTCAAGGATAAGGATAATGAGCTAGGAACTAGCATAGTAGAGGTCATTAAAGTTCTTCATTTAGAGTCACATCTCCATGTTATGAGAATCACTCTTGAATAATTGGGAATTATATTTCTTATTTTATATCGGGGACACCTATGTGTGCCGTGCTAGTGTGATTTTATATTATGGTTGCCTATTTCTCATGACAACATTGGGATTGATTGATGTGTTCAATTGATTGTTTAACTAACATGGATTATGGTTTTGAGTATAGATAGTGAGATGTGTGAGGGTATTGATAGAGGTGTCGCACACTGTACGAGGGTACTGATTGAGATATCATATGGATGGTGGACTGAGTGGTGGTGTGAATACAAAGATCATGTACTAATCATGATATTTTTGTATTAGCATTTTATTGATCATCTGTAGCCTATCATGTGGTTAGATTCTATGTGCGTATTCTATGTGCGTATGTGTACAACATTATTTTATATGCATATGTGCACAAGATTATTTTATGTGCATGTGCACAAGTAGTTGTGTATATATAGGCACATTTGTATTTATCATTGGACAAAGGTTTTAGCATGTGTAAACCTTTGAAACTTTGGACAAGGTTATTAATATGTAAAGCAAAAGCCCAAAAGGCAATCGTAGAGTGGAGGTGCAGAGGAGCAGGCCACAAAGCCACCTTCACCTTCAGACTCTTTCCTCTCTCCCACCACTACTATCATCATCGGAGGTCACCAACAGCAGCCCCCGCCACCTTCTGTTGGGTGTACGTCAATGCTAGAGGCAAAAAGTGCACGATTCCTCTCTAATAACACCTTAGGAGTTATGACTCAGCCCATTAACCACATCTTTGTAGTTTTGGTTGCCCAGCGTAGGCTTTGATCCTTGGGAGGAAAACGATGTAGGCATTGCTGCCCCTGTGATCCATAATTTTTTGTTGTCTTGCTCACTTTCGAAGAAACTTGTCCATCTCTATGAGCATCAGACAACAAGAGGTCGAAGATATTCACAAAGTACTCAAACAACCTTTTCTTGCCATAGCAATTGGGACCCTCTTTACACTTCAACTTGTGAGGTCCCTTCAATCTCCCAATTGAGCTCAAAATTTGCGTGCTCCTGCTGAATCTTCAAGGGTGCTTTCATAAAGCTTCTTAACACATTATTCATAGGTGCAAAATCAATTATGAAAGCCTTCAAAAGCTTCCACACAACTTGCTCCTCTTTGTTGAGCAAACTAACCAGCACTACCCCTTTTTGGTGTGCTCAAACATGGGCTTCATTCCTTGCCCACACTAGTCCCTTACTTGGATGAGCTTGCACCTTCTCATGCTCTTTTCCTAAGTGCAAGAGCCATGGGATCCACTCATCCCATCACATAGCAACCCTTATCAAAAGTTAGCATTCTCCTATGCCCAAAACAAAAATTGAGGCAATATCATCAAAATACCTTCACAAATCTCCTTGCAGCTTCTCCTTGATGACACACACCGAAGACTCCATAGTCTTCATACTTACTGTAATCTCCATTTTTAGCTTCCATGATGATGAGCAGGCTTTCCTTGTTGCAAAACTCCCATTTGCAACTCTCTTGGGTAGCTTCTATGCAACCTTCTTGTTTCAAATCTCCTCTCAAACTTGATAATGGCATCTCCAAATCTCTCTCAAATCCTCACAAATGCAAATCCAAATGATAATATGAGTGTGCTAATTTTTTTTCATAATAAACTAAAAATAATGCTTAATCAAAGAACTCATAACCAAGAAAAAACTATATATAGATATTCACCATGGCCAAGACCCCACCCAAGCTCTGATACCATGTTAAACAATCCTAAAATGGGATTGATCATGGTGATAGACATATACTAAGCAACATAATTAGGGTGGATTAAACCACACTAAGAACTCCATGAGAGAGTCAACACAAGTTAGCCTATCTCAATTGAGCCATACAATGATATAGGCTCTTGATCATCATGGTGATAGACATAGATTAAGAAACATAATTAGGGTGGATTAAACCACACTAAGAACTCCATGAGAGAGAGAGAGAGATAACACACTCAGCACAAGTTCTATTGCCTATATCTCAATTGAGCCATACAATGATATTGGCTTTCTAGCCTTATCCCACTTTACACATCATCATCCATGTGGCAACTCTTTTTCCACTCTTTTGGTCAACACTCACACACTATTCAATATTACATGTGGCATTCTTATGTTGCCACAATATCTTGCACCTCTTTCCCACATACACACATCACCACCCGCGATTACATCTCTCAACATGTCTCCCCCTTGATGCTCAACTCCTCAACATATACAGCTTCATCCTCTGGAAGGGGCATACAAACTATCATCTCTGAGTGGCATGTCCGTGGGCTTCTTCTCACCATACTTTTCTACTTGGAAGGATCCATGAAAGCTTCTACAATTTCTTCGTCTAGGCTTAAAAAATGCTTTTGCATGTCGCGCCCACCTTTTTGCCCAAGTTATCTGTGGTGCAGATGTTGCGGCGGCGACGATCGAGAACGCTCCACTATAATTAACTAGAGTTGTGTACGATTTCACCTCATTTGAATCCTTAATGAAATCTACTCCCGCTTTATATAAGACATTCTTCATCATACTGACTGGACTTATTAGGCCGACACCAATCTCCCTTTCAGCTGGACTAGGCCCAAAAAATTTCTTAAGTCTAAAACCATTAACTGGTTTCTGAAACTAATTTCCTAACAAGTTAGGCAGTAAGAAAGTGCCCTGACCGAATACCTGATTAATAAAAAATGGGCCTACATACCTCAATTTCAGCTTCCTTGGATTTGGACCAAACTTTGAATTATACAGCATTACCAAATCTCCCTCCTTGAACAGCTTGAATTTTATATTCATATTAACCCACGCCTGTCTTCTTTTTTGAATCACTTCTGAAATGTAGGATGACTGTATTCTGTCTTGCTCCAATTCCAAAAGCTTTTCCAATCTGTAATTCAATGATTCCTCAGGTGAGAGCTTATATGTTACTGCTACTCTGAGACTAGGTACCAAAAACTCCATAGGCAGCACTACAGCTTCCAAACCATACATAAGCTTGAATGGAGTTAACCCTGTAGTCACCTTAAATGCTGTCCTAAATGCCCACAACGTAGAATCCAATTTTTGATCCCAATCTCTTCTGTTATCTGACACAATCTTCTTGAGAATCTTCAAAAGAATTTTGTTTGAACTTTCAGCTTGACCATTTGCAGCAGCAGACAGCTGAATAATACACTGTTGACTTCTTATGCATAATCAAATGCAATGTTGAAGCTTTTTTATCACCTTGTAAAGAAAATGCCCTCCCTGAACTGAAACCAGTTCAATAGGACATCCAAATCTAGTCATAATGTTCTTGTACAAAAATTTTGCAACACTTGTTGCCTTATTATCCTTCAATGCTACTGCTTCCATCCATTTTGTACAATAATCTGTTGCAACCAGAATGTATCTATTGCCTATAAACCTTGCTGCTGGTTTTATTGGCCCCACAAAATCCATCCCCCATTTCTAAAATGGTTCTAATGGTAAAACAGGTTGATGAGGCATTCTATCTCCTTGGGTTGGCTTCCCCTCTCTTTGACACTGGATACATTGTCTAGCAAATTCATGAGCATCCTTTAGAGCAGATGGCCACCACAATCCAGCTTGAAAAACTTTTCTTCCTAGTATCTCTCTAGAAAAATGACCTCCAGCCAACCCTTCATGGGCTTCTTTCAATACAGCTGATTGCTCAAAATTCGGCACACAACTTCTTATTACTTGATCTATTTCTCTCTTATAGAGAACTCCCACAACAACCAAAAATGGCCTATTTCTAAGAGCCAATTTCTTTCTTTTGTCTTTGCTCATTGATTTAGGAAACATTCCATTTGTCAGAAAAGTCATCATCTGATTATACCAATTTTTTATTTCCAAAGTCTAAACCTGAAATATATCAGAATCAGGAAAGTCATCTGATATTCCATCTGGTTTCTCTCCTATTTCCAATCTGCTAAGATAATTTGCAACCATATGACTTCTCCCAGGAGTGTTGAAAGATCCCTGTCCCCTCTGCGCAATGAATTCAGGGGTGCTAGCAGCAGCGGAAGTAGCACTTCTTGTACGGGGTAGGGTCTCTCACTCGGGGCCTCGCCCATGGATATCCAGACAAGAGACTAATCCCTCGGTTCTTCCAAAACCAAACCCGAAAAAACTTCCCTCGCCCAGAAAGCACGGGCGATTCCTCCAGGATATTTTTACTCTAACATAGCCAAGAGCCTTAACTAATTGAACTGATCTGATCGAGCCCATAAGTATCATAGTCAGATCGAGAAAAAGACTTGCACTTGGATCATAGAGACCAACGCTTTTTTCTTCATTGAGAGGCACAACAGTTGATCCTTTTCCATAGAACAAGTTTTATCCGGGATTTACTTCATCTATCATACCATAATAGAATTGAGTCTCATTTTAGGGATCCATCAGTCCAGCCCATCCAATCCCGTGGGTTAGCCAACTTTCCAACCACTATAGTGATGGGATCCATTTAAGAATTTAGTTAGATTTTGTCCCGGGTACTAGGGAAAAGAGTTCCCAGGCCCCCTAGCTGGATATTCATGCAAACTTAAAACTAGTCACACCACTTACACACCCAATATGAAATTGCCTTTTTCACAGATTCAGCAATCTTTAAAACAATCTTTTAATGAAACTCTAGTATCATTGATCATAATCTTCCAAAATATCTGGTTGAATCCTAATTTCTAAATTTTCCTTCATTGGTGTACTTATGGCATCATTGGCAAACCAGAATGCTCACCACTTGTGTCCACTCACAGGGACCTTTTCAATAGTTCATAGCTCATAGTACCCGGAAATATATTCACTTATAAAAATCAAAATGGAATCTCCGTCAAAGATCAACAAGATCAACCAACAGATCCATATAAAAGAGCCATGAACTTATCCGTTGTTGAGGACCAGCAAGGTCAATCAACCAGATCCATGCCCGAATTCAGAAAACAACTCTTACTCCTTGTTCCAATATCTTCCACGACGTACGTGTGGGTATCTTCGGTGACTTAGAGCCCGAGCACCATATGGTTAGCACTCTCTAGGATCCTTCGCAGGTCACCTAGCGCTTCACTCATAGGCCGCTTCCTTAGTCCCTCATCCACCGTACTGGAAGCTCACCATTTAAATCGAACCGAGGCTGGTCAAGACCTCTGCCGACCTTGCTATGCGAGACGTCCTTCGTTGACTCTCCGTCAGTTGTTGCAACTTTATCAGGTAGGTCTCCACGACCTTATTCACAAGACAGTCAAAATGCTTCCCCAACATTTTTGACATAGAACAATCATTTAAAAATAGGTCATAAATACAGTTTCTATAACGAACTCTCGTCTTTCCACATTGTTCCCCATCAATCCTCATTTATTTCATAAGTATTCCCATTCTCATCATATCATTTTCCATCTCATCACATCATATTCATTCACATCACATATCACATCTATCCCAATTTACATCACATCTCATTCACTCACATCAATCCCGATTCACATGACATCACATCTCATTCATTCACATCCCGATTCACATCACATCACATCTATTCACATCCATCACATTCATTTACATCACATCCATTCATTCACATGACATCACATCTCATTCACATGACATCACATCTCATTCACATCACATCCATTCATTCACATGACATCACATCTCATTCACATGACATTACATCTCATTCATATCACATCCATTCATTCACATGACATCACATCTCATTCATTCACATCCCGATTCCATCACATCACATCTATTCATTTACATCACATCCATTTACATCACATTCATTCATATCCATCACATTCATTCATTCATATCCACCACATTCATTCTCATAACAATCCCATCACATGCATTCTATCCACATTCTATCACATCACTTCTATCCACATCATATCTCATTCATACACATTTCATCTTATTCATCCACATCCATCCAATCGTTCACATGTACGACTACTCACATCTATCCATACATTCATATCTATCACTTCACATCCACATATATTCATGTCACATCACATTCTTTCACATACACATCCACATCCATTCTTTCACATACATCCACATCCATTCTTTCACATACTCATCCACATCCATTCTTCACATACACATCCACATCCATTCTTCACATACACATCCATATCCATTCTTCACATACACATCCATATCCATTCTTTACATACACATTCACATCCATTCTTCACATACACATCCATATCCATTCTTCACATACACATCCACATCCATTTTCATCACATACATATCCACATCCATCCATTCATTCACATCTATCTGATTCACATCACATCTCATCACATCTATTCACATCACATTACATCCATCCATCCATTCACATCTATCTGATTCACATCGCATCTTATCACATCTATTCACATCACATCTCATTTCTATGCAAGTTTTCACTTTGATTTTGTTTTGAATACAAGGAGTCTTTCTTGAATCAGTATCCCCAAAACTTCTTGATCGGAGTTCTGAATTTCATACCAGAATTCCTCGAATTCTATAACCTTGATCCACATATCAATTCAAAGGGTCTCAAATTTAGTTTCAGATTTGGCGAGAGTTTTGAGTGTATTTTTCTAAACTGGTCACACCTTCTTTTCTCAAAACTGACGAAAGAGTTTGGTCTTGGTCATAGTCTAATTTCAAGGTTCGAGTCGAATAAGATTTTTCCTGATCTATCTTTCTCGAAAAGGTTTGATAATGCAGTTACTATTTTATTGAATTTCATTCTTTGAATATTCACTTAACTGATTTCTAAATTAGTTACAAATTTCAATAAGGAATAGATTAATCATTTATCTGAATATTTCGATCTCGATAGATTTCCTGAATTCTCTTTTTACAATCCGTGTGAATATAAAACGATAGAAATTTCTCTCTTAGAGTATTTAATTATTCATTTATCAAATGCTCATAGAATTTAAACATGGAATCTAAGAGAATTCTAATTTTGATATAAAAATTCTTTATGCATCTATTTATGCATAAAAATCAAGTTCAGTGGGAATAACTCTTTTATAATAAAAATCCTTTTATGCATAAAATCAAATTTAATAGGAATAACACTTTTAAAAAAGAATTTCTTTATGCATCTATTTATGCATAAAAATCAATTTTTATAAAAATAACGCTTTTATAATAAAAAATTTCCTTTATGCATCTTTCTATGCATAGAAATCAATTTTAATGAGAATAACACTTTTGTAATAAAAAATTCCTTTATACATCTTTCTATGCATAAAAATCAAATTTAATGAGAATAACACTTTTGTAATAAAAAAAATTCCTTTATGCATCTTTTTATGCATAGAAATCAATTTTAATGAGAATAACACTTTTGTAATAAAGAAAATCCTTTATGCATCTTTCTATGCATAAAAATCAATTTTAATGAGAATAACACTTTTGTAATAAAAAAATTTCTTTATGCATCTTTCTATGCATAAAAATCAATTTTAATGAGAATAACACTTTTGTAATTAAAAAAATTCCTTTATGCATCTTTCTATGCATAAAAATCAATTTTAATGAGAATAACACTTTTGTAATAAAAAAATTCCTTTATGCATCTTTCTATGCATAAAAATCAAATTTAATGAGAATAACACTTTTGTGATAAAAAAATCCCTTTATGTATCTTTCTATGCATAAAAATCAATTTTGATGAGAATAACACTTTTGTAATAAAAAAAATTCCTTTATGCATCTTTCTATGCATAAAAATCAAATTTAATGAGAATAACACTTTTGTAATTAAAAAATTCCTTTATGCATCTTTCTATGCATAAAAATCAAATTTAATAATTAATAGTGATATCCATGCATATTCATAGGTGAATATGTATATGGAGTAATTAGAATATTTCTTTTAGATGCAAAAATGGTGGGAATTACTCTTTTGGAATAACATAAAAATAAACTTTCTTTTCCACAAAATTTTAGAAAATTTTGCCATAACCTCCTTTGTATGGCTGACCATTTCTCAATTTTATCATTCTTTATTTAACTCAAATTAACCCAAATTAGATTTATAGAACTCTAATCTACATAACTTTCTAAATTCAAGAGAGTAAACAATAAAAAGAGTTTAATTAGTCCTTTAGTAAATCTTTCTAGGATTGAGAAAGGTTGGAATGTAAAGAGGAGAAGGGGGGTGGCCTTTTTATCAAAGGCATAGCATTTGAATTTAATTCAACATCTGCAAAACATAAAAATTAAGAAAACCATAGAAATAATCAATATGTATCTTTCTATACATAGAAATTAAATCTAATGAAAATCACTCTTTTATAATAAAAAAATAACCAATATGCATCTTTCTATACATAGAATTTAAATCTAATGAAAATTACTCTTTTATATAAAAAAACCAATATGCATCTTTCTATGCATAGAATTTAAATTTTAATAGAAATAACACTTTTATAATAAAAATATTTCTACTATGCATTTTTCTATGCCTAGAATGAAAATAACACTTTTAGAATACACAAATGGTGGGGATTACTCTTTTTGAATAATAAAAGATAAAACTTATTTCACAAAATTTAAGAAAATTTTGCCATGACCTCCTTTGTATGGGTGACCATTTTTTAAATTTTTCTATCCTCAAGTTACTCAAAAATTATCCCAAATGGTTTAAAGCATTCTAAACTAATCAAATTCCACTTTTAAAAGAGAAACAATATAAAAAGTTTAATTCTAACAATTTGATTACTTATCTAGGATAAAGAAAGGCTGAATTTAAGAATGAAGAGAGGGGAAAGCCTTTCCAACAAGGCATAACATCATTTTTTTCATTTTAAAGAAAACAAAAATTAGAAAACCATTAAAAGGAATAAAGACAAAGCAGATTTCTAGCCTACTTGAATTTCTGTGAGCTTTCCTTTGGCTTGATGGCTTGAGGGATCTACTCTTGTTTACAACAAGAATGGCCACCAATTCTTTTGAAGAGAGAAAGGTCAAAAACTAATGAATTATCAATAAATTCACTGTTTTTGGCTCTGGGGTGGTGGAGTAGAGTAAGAGTGCATAAAACACTATTAAGCTTCTACAAAGGGGGAGGCTTCTGTTTATAGGAAAAAGTGAGCTTCTAACCAAGCAAACTGATTCTAGAATTTTCCAGATCAGTTTGGTCAATTTTTGACTATTTTTGGGACAATTTAGCTTACTTTTTAGAACTAGACTTGAATTAGGAGAGAGGAGAGATTAAATATCTCAATATTTGAGAATTTAAAACTCCAACACACATGTGAAATAGGCATCTCCATGAGGGGAAATCCCCACTCTAAGGTGTCAAAAATTCATTTTTTAAGTATTTCCTTTGGTCCTTAGTCCACTCTTCATCTTATGTGAGTATTTACTCATTTTTGGGGGGATTTTCTGTATTTTTTCAATTTATCTCCTCCATACATTTGGATGAATCTGATTGGCCCCTCAGAACCTTAATTTAAAATTTTTAGAATATATGGACCCTTAGGATAAGGCCTTTTGAACAGATTATAATTTATTTTTAATGCACAATCTGAAAATCTTTTTGAACTTCTGTTTTAAGGAAATTTATTTTAAGAAGAAGACATATTTTTCCATCCAAAATATCTAAAATCTGAATAACCTCTCTAGAATATTTTCTCTCTCTAAGTCAAAATAGGTAGAAACAAGATCTTTTATTATTATGAAGAGGGAATTGATTACAAGGGAAGATACTGGACATCTTGAGGGACTGGGGAAGAATCTTACAGGATCTCAACATGCGTCAAAGGAGATGGATGCAGACCCTGTAGGAATTTGATTTTGAAATAAAGTATCGGCCAGGGAAAGAAAATGTGGTTGTAGATGCGCTCAGCAAAAAAGCCTCCTTGCTTGCAATGACAGTGGTGTCAAATCCTTTGATCAATGAAGCAAAGGAGAAAATCATGCAAGACAAATTCTTTGCCCCTATTGCTACCCTTCTGATGCAGGAAAGTAAGACTCTTCAGGAAATGAGTCGAGTTCTTGGGTACAAACTGGATGAAGGATGCATGTATTATAATAATCAACTATGTATTCCCAATGATGAGGGAATAAAGGAAAGAATTCTGAGAGAAGCCCATGATAGCATGATAGCTGGATATCCACGGTTTATAAAAACCTATATGTCTGTGAAGAAAAGCTTCTTCTGGCCAGGACTAAAAAAGGATGTACTTGATCATGTGTGGAAATGCTTGATGTGCCAAAGAGTCAAGGCAGAGAGAGTTAAGATGCCAGGGAAACTACAGCCTCTAGACATTCCACAGATGAAGTGGGAATGCATTAGTATGGACTTTGTCACTGGATTACCTTCAGTGCAATCAGGTTACAACTCCATTTTTGTGGTAGTTGACAGGCTAACCAAAGTTGCCTATCTGATTCCAGTGAAAGAAACATACTCTGCAGTGGATGTTGCCAGAGTTTTCCTTAAGGAGATCTTTAGATTGCATGGTTTACCCAGGAGGATAGTAAGTGACAGAGATCCCAAATTCACATCGAAATTCTGGATTGTGTTCTTTGAAGTAGTAGGAACTTTCTTAGATCTTAGCACAGCCTATCACCTCGAAACTAATGGCCAGACGGAAAGGGTGAATCAGGTAATAGAAGATATCCTTCGATCATGCTACGCAGGGTACCCAAGAAGAAGTGGTTCAGTCATCTGCATTTGGTCGAATTCACTTATAATGCTTCTTATCAATCGGAGCATTGGGATGAGTCCTTTCAAAGCTTTGTATGGACAAGATTGCCTTACACCATTGACTTGGTCTGATCCATTGATCAGAGTCGAAATGTTCAGACCAATGCTTGACGACATGGACGAGCAGATGCAATCAATCCGTAAAGATATAAAGGCAACCCAAGA
Source organism: Cibotium barometz (assembly GCF_041138505.1). Lineage (NCBI taxonomy): Eukaryota > Viridiplantae > Streptophyta > Polypodiopsida > Cyatheales > Cibotiaceae > Cibotium > Cibotium barometz. Next base: position 28,624,863 of record NC_141075.1, on the reverse strand, counting down.
TAGGCAAAAGCAGTATGCAGATAAAAAGAGATCTTGGAGAGAGTTCGAAGAATCAGATATGGTCTTCATTCGAGTACGACCAAAAAGAAGTTCTTTATCCTTAGGGAAGTACAAGAAGCTCTCTCCCAGATGCTGTGGGCCGTATGTTGTCATTAAGAAAGTGGGCAATCTAGCCTACAAACTTCTTCTACCTCCCCATCTCAAGGTACATGATGTATTCCATGTTAGCTTGCTTAAGAAATATGTACCTAGCCCGAGTCACGTGCTTGATGATGAGCAATTGATCTCTCCGACTCAAGCTCAGATGGTACTCCAACCTGAGGAAATCCTTGACATACGGGAGAAGATTCTCAGGAGCAGAGTCCTCAGAGAATTCTTAGTAAACTGGAAGTTCTTCCCTCTAGAAGATGCCACCTGGGAGAAAGAAGAAGAGTTGGCGAAGGATTACCCCCACTTTGCGAGATGAGGACATCTCGCATTTTTCAAGTGGGGCGGAAGATGTAAGATTTCTCCTTGGGCTGAATATTGATTAAGCCTCTGCTTCAATTCCTTGTAATCATTCTATGTTTTTGAATACAAGAAAATACTATTTTTTCTTGTTTTGCCTAGTGAGATAAAAATTTCTAGAGAGTGGTAAATCAATATTGAGATATTTTTGGATTAAAAAATTCTACAGATATCAAAAAAATGTTTTCCTGAAACAGAAAATCAAAATAGTTTTTCCAAGGTGCAATTGGAATTAATTAAAAATGATTTAGAAGACCTTATCCTAAGGGTCAAGATTTTTTAAAAATTTTGGATTAAGGTTCCTATGGACCAATAAGATTAATCCAAGTGTTGGAACAAGATAAATCCAAAGAATAAAAGAAAATACCCAAAAATGAGTAAATGTCCACATAAGATGAAGAGTTGACTAAGTACTAGATTTATTAGTTAAAAACTATGAAGTATTAATAAAAAAATGAGATATTTTAGAGTAGTCATTCATTTTTGACACATTGGTAAGGAGAAGGGGGCCCTTCAAGGAGGCGCCTATTTCACATGTGTGGATGAGTTTTAAACTTAAAAATAATAGGATATTTTTATCTCTCCTCTCTCCTAGATCAAACCAAATAAAAAAGGGAGCCAAACTGGTCCAATTCAGCCAAACTAAAACTAGAAAATTCTAGAACTCAGTTGGACTCAGTTAGTGGCCTCCCTCACCTATAAATAGATCCTCATACCTTTGTATTCTCATCTGTGAACTAAATTATGCCGGTATTACTCTAAGTTAAGCTTATTTTCTATTGTCCTCTAAAAACCCTCTACAAATTGAAGAGATTGGAGCTTCTCTCTTTCTCTTCAATCTTCCTTGGAGACTGCAACAACATACCAAACCAATTGATTGGTTGAGGGTCTCTACTGTGATCAAACAATTAAGTAATTTAAGAGGTAAAGTGTGGATTATTGTCTTCTTTTTCTTAAATCTCCAAATGTTTCTCTTCTCAATCCCTATCAAGCTTGAGAAGCATTAATTTGAATGGCTTTTGAATACTATTGAAGTTCTTTAATGTATTGTAATGAAGAAACACATAATTTTCATTTATGCTTAATTTATAATGGTTTTTAAGCATTTCTCTCTCTCCCCCAAAGAATGGTCATTCCTATGACCTATTCTCAATTCGAATGAAGCTTCTCATGAAGCATTTCTCTAATCTAAAAGTAATTTCTATGCTTGTTTAATTGGAGGCCAAAATAATGGCTTTTTAATACTTTTATGCTATTTAATTTATGGTAAAATTAAGAATCAATCCATAATTGGATAATGATCCAATTAGTGGTTATTCTAATCACATGAATAATACTAAACTCTATGCTTTTAAATTATTTGAGAATTATCAGTAATAGCAGAGCAGAGCTATGGTAAAATTTTTAAAAAATAAACACATAAATCATTTTCATTTATATTACGAAAAGAGGACTTCCTACCATATTCTAGGATTAATCATCCTAGATTAATTGAATGATTCTCATTATAATCATGGAAAAGTGATTTTTATGTTTATGCATAAATAGTTAATTACGAAAAAGAGAAATTTCTAGTAATCCATTTTTATGTTAAAAGAGTAATTCCCATGAAAATGGAAATCCATGTACTCCAATGAAGTAAGAGAAAAATTGTGATGCTAAAATAATGCATATTTTATTTAAAAATTAAAGAAGGATTTCAATTAAATTTATCTTTTTGCATATATAAATTTTAAATGATAAAAGAGGAATTCCCACTATATTGGAATCCAAATATTTAAATGAGGAAAGTGTAATTCCTAGTGTAAAGGAATTAATGAAGATTTTTATTTAAAATTTTAAGAGAAAATTTAGTTAAATATATCCTTTTGCATAGATAAATTTTAAATGATGAAAGAGGAATTTCCACTATATTGGAATCCAAATATTTAAATGAGAAAAGTGTAATTCCTAGTGTAAAGGAATTAATGAATATTTTTATTTAAATTTTAAGAGAAAATTTAGTTAAATTTATCTTTTTGTATAGATAAGATTAAATGATGAAAGAGGAATTCCACCATATTGGAATTCAAATGTTTAAATGAGAAAAGTGGAATTTTTAGCTTAATGGAATTAATGGATACTTTTATGTAATTTTTAAGAAAAATTTTAAGTGGATTTAATTTATGATAAAAGAAGAATTCCCATGATAATTGGATTGCACTCATTGAAATGAGAAAAATAAGGATTTCAAGTTTATTCAAAAAAATAGGTATTGATATTTTAGTTAAAAGAAGAATTTTTATGATATTTAAGAAAAGATGATTTTGAATTAAATTTTAGTGTCAAAAGATGAATTTCCACCATAATTCTACCTAATGAATTAGGCGGAGAAATTATGTGGCATAAAGAATATCTTTGGATATTTTAATTGGTAAAATCACTAAATTGATATTTACCCAAAATCTAGATGTTTAGTTGAAGGAAATCTTTGTAGAACTAGACCGAATGAATTTGGTTAGACTACGTGAGGGACTAATTGTCCTTCTCTCGATCTGAATCAGACAAAAACTTCGTTGACCAATTTCAGTTACTAAATCGAGAGAAGGACTAATTGTCCTTCTCTCGATCTGAATCAGACAAAAACTTCGTTGACCAATTCCAGTTACTAAATCCAAAGAATAGACTACCGAAACTAATCTAGTTTTTCCTTGACCAAAGTCACCAAGAATCTAGTTGGACAAATGGAAAAACTAATCTAGTTTTTCCTTGACCAAAGTCACCAAGAATCTAGTTGGACAAATGGAAAAAATGATGGGTGGATTATCCTCATGAGAGATCAAGGATCCTCATTATGAAACTGGGAATTATGGAAAAAGGGTTGTCAGAACCGATCTCAAACTGAAATTTTACTTACATTGGAACCTCTGTTTTTTCATTCAAAGGATTGTTTTATGCCAGAATGCTGGAAGAAGCATTTAGCTTATGTTTTTCTAAGAGGAGGTTCGTTGGAATAGCTGGCGGGGAGTCGTCAAGGAACGTTGCTCGTGCCAAAGCCTACCGAGGTCTTGACCAGCCTCGGTACGGTTAAAATGGTGTGCTTCCGGTGTACGATGGGCGAGGACCGATAAAGCGGTCCCTGAGTGAAGTGCTAGGACACCTAAGGAGGATCCTAGAGGCTAGCCTCTTGTCCTAGATATCTGCGGGGGAGGCCCGACGAGTGTGTGGACCCCACCCCGCGCAGGAGGCCGATGCCGCTTCTGCCGCTCGACAGGAGCCCCGGAGCGGGCGGGGGACTTCACAGTTATGGCAAAATTTTTCAGATTTTTGTGGAAAAGAAAGTTTGTTTTTATGTTATTCCAAAAGAGTAATTCCCACCATTTTTTTCCTGAAACTTCCTGACTCCAGATTCTGGTTGGGATCTTGGTATCTCTTTGGAGAGGCGAGTTGCTTCACTACAACCTGTCTCACAAAATATAACTCTTAACATCTTAAGTGTGCAAAATAGGCAATTGTCCATGGTACCCTTGAATGTGCTTACACACTTACAAGCCAAGGCACGAGAAATAGTAAAAAAGAATGCCAAAGAAAACACTTCAAAATGGGTAGAAGAGCATTATTTAAAGCAGAAACCAAAAGAGCAAGCAAAACCTTCTAAACCCAAGAAAAACAAGGGGCAACAAATTGTTGAAACCAAAGCTGAAATAAAGGATAGGGAAAAAAAGCTTATGGAGGAAATAAATCCAAAAGGGACAAAAGCTACACATGATGCAGAAGCATCCATCTCAAAGGCTACCACACAAACCACAACACCCACACATGTGACACAAAAAGACAAAAGAAAATTTGTTCTCGTCGCATGGGTAAACATAATGAAAACCTGAGGATCCAAAGAAAGTCAGAAGATGAAACAAGTTGTAGTACGTCACTAAGTGAGGATGAATCAAGTTCCGATTCGACACTAGGTGCACCTCACAGACCAATCCAGAAACTAGAACCCGCCCAACCACCCCAAATTGAAAATCATTGATCACATGACATATGCGAAACACAAAAAACAAGCTCAGGAGAGCATTCGTAGCATTGTCGGACGAGTGTCATACAGGATCATCGGTTGTGCTTAAACCGAAGGAATATCGCTTCCCCTTTCAAGAGGAAGACGTACTCTCTAAAGATGAGTCATTAAAGGCAGATTGCACGAATTATGCAGTTGAAAAAGCACGTGAGGAAATTGATGAATCCCTTACGAAATTAAAGCAGTCTCTCAAATCCTCATTTGGAGGAGTGCTTTTTCTCATGGTGGGTGAAGCCAGCATAGCATCAACACTTGCACCTTTAAAGGCTAAACATGAGTTATACCAAGACATAAAGAGCTACATAGGACAGGATTGTGAGAATCCACAAGTTTCCAAACATACCTCAATTAGGATTGTCAAAGGACCGAGTGTACACATTGGGGACTCTTAAAAAAGCTGAGAGCCAAAACGAGGATGGAAATGAATGGGAATATGAAACCAAACGGGACCTGAAGTAAGTTGAAACAAAAACTAAAACATCCATGGTTTCTCTTAAAGATTCTATCATGGTATGGTTAGATTTCCCTACATGCAATGATGTTAAGCATAAATATTAGGAAAAAAGGGAGCTCATTTTGGGGCCCTGTAAGAAATTCGCTATTTTCTCATTTACTTGTCTCCTAAAAGACATGAAAAATAGTAAAATACGAAAACGTGGTTCAATACTGTCAGTAAAGACTGCACATCTGTCACTTTAAAAAAGAATAAGATAATATTTTACATAACTAACAAGATATTGCATTAAATACATTCTTAGATTTCTTTGTTTCCTGTAGATTCCGCATCTCTTTTGACGACGTGTTTAAGCCTCTCATAAAGAGTCCATCACTCAACTTGGTGATTGCTTGTTTTTTTGAATATTTGGATAGATACCGCCTTACTTCAACAATTCGAGTTACAAAAAGCATATGAGATTAACTGGCAAAGATGCAACCTCAGAAGCTCAAGGAATGGCCGACACTAGTGAAGAACAATCTCAGAAGAAGCGAGTCCACCATCTTCATATTGACTTGGAGGAACAATATGCTCCAGCACAGAAATGAAAGGGTGCACTGTTGAATGCTCAGCAATGGGAAAACATGAGAAGAGAAGGCTTGCAACACATTGACTTACGGTGCGATGGTGGCATATACCCAAAATGTCCAGTGAAAGACTCTACACCTCCGTTTGTCAATCCAACTACACTACTAAGGTTCGTGGTGGGCGATGGACAAAATGGACTTCATGGTTATATTTTGGCACAGTCTGCCTTGGCAGAAACGTATAAAACATTGTATGTACAAGAAAGAGTGGCCAAAATACAGGAGATAGCCATTCGTGTAAACTTGGAAAAACAGTTTGCAGAATGAAATAGAAGAGCATTCAAAGACTAAGAAAGAGTTGACAAGAGCAAGAAGAAAGAGGACAGTACTAGGAGACAGAAATCGAAGCAGGAAAATAAAAAACATTGCAAATTTGAAGGCTGGCACACTGGTGGATGCAAGCAAAGAAACCAGCAAAGCAAGGTTAATTTGAATATTTTTCTTTTGTATTATCAAAAGCGCTTTCAAATGAATATGTCTATTTCTTCCATTCATGCAACACAAGAACTGAGGTATTCAATCATATAGCCATCATTGTGTTGTTACTGTAGGAAACTATTGGAGCTTGCGAAAGAAAACATGGATCCCGATCTTCTTCCTGTAAAGCAAATGAAAGGATTACTTTCTACTGGTGTTGCAAAAGGTTTGATTGAGGGAAAAAAGTTCAAAACAATCAAACGCAATGTTGTAGAGAACTTTATATCCAATAATAAAGTTGATGCCAATACAATTCAAGAGACTCTTGATGTTAGCAGAGTTAGCCGGAAAGGATATAGTTCTATTTTCAATGCGATATCCTTAAATTTAAAAGATCAAAGGATTAAACGTGTTTTACTACCAAACCCAGCAACTGTGTGGAAGTTAAGAGGCCTTTTGAATGAAAATATAGATGATTATATTGGACAATATATCCATATAGAAGACATCTATCATGGTGGCAAGGGAAGCACTGTGTATAATCCTTGGAACAATATATTTGTTGACCTTCAACAACTTCAAAGACGATGCGTTTGACACTCGGTACCTTCAAAAAGCGTTTGTATGCCTTCATTGTTAATGATGTTTGGTATTTATTGATTGTTAATAATGTTTTATATTGAAAAATTAATTGGCCGCCATATTAGTAAGCATGACCAAAGTTTTTAATGTCTTGAAAATATGGCCTTGTCCCTTTTACGGGACCCTTCAAAATCCATATTAGCAAGCCTCGATAAAGTTTCTGATGTCTGGTATTATTTGTATAAATATGCTATTGCTTTTCAAATTATTGCTCTCCCTTGTGAATTACTTGTTTCCATTTCAATAAGTATTTATTTATCTTTAATGATGTCTTCTAGCAAAAGACTAAATGGACATTGGAAATCATCAATACAGGCGAGTCTCTAAATTAAGTAGTATTGATTGAATCTATTGATGCTTGCTAATAGGGCCCTTGTCCCTAAAGGGGACCCCTCAATTGCCATATTAGCAAGCATCAATAGAACCATGAGCTTGCTGACCCATTGATAGATCACATGTAAACATAACACCAAAGCATTGATTGGGTTTCAAAACACACCAAGGTTTACAAACTGCTATAATTGTATACTTGTCCATTTATGATTTACAAATATCTTTGAATTCCTCCATTGCATATGTTTGCCTACTGTGCTAGAATTATCTAAAATTTGTCTTCTTCTTTACTTCTGGGCTAGAATGAAAGCAAGCTTGACTTTGGAGCTGGCAACTTTTCTTTTAACATGAAGCCTCTATAGTATGTCACCTCGGTAAAACCATTGGAAGACTTCTTTCATACTGTTTGCCTTATGACTCCCTCCGTAGTGTTGTGTATGTCTGAAAAACGTATTACGTGCCATATAGTGTGATTTTTCCATGCCTTGGGTGGACCAAATTGCAGGGCATCCATACTTTTTGACAAAATAGGGAAGGTGGTTGTGGATAATATGCTGTTTTCACAAAGACATAACAACGCATAGTTAGTGAACAAAGAAAAGAGGAACAAGCATTTAAAAAAAAGAAAGAGAGAACCCTACCATGTAGTGAGTTATGCTGCAGGCTGTCCACGCGTCTTTCATGGACTTTCCGAAATGTTTAACTGCCTCTTCAAAGTTTTGGCAAATCACTCTTCTTCCATGCCACATTGTCACAGAACATGAATAGTTGATCAAGAGACCTCCACACCTCTGCTTTCACGTTTCGTGCTTCCCCATCTGTCCCTCATGATATTTGATCGCATTATGGACTTGCTTCCATAATCCATAATTAATCCTTGAAACTCTTCTTGACATAATCTATAAAGACATATGGCAGGTGATCTGAAAACCTGAGCTGATTTTTTACAGTAAAGACAAGGAGACTTTGAGTTGCCTCCTTTACTTATGTTATACATGCACTTAAGGGTTTTCAGATCACCTGCCATATGCCACTCCACTTGAAAGTCACCTTTGCCTCTGCAACATGGAGATGCTCTCCTTGCACTTGCCTTTTGAATATTGTTGGTATTTCTGTGTGGTGAAACACCCAGTTTAGTGTTTCATGGTCTTATGTCTTTACCTGTGATTACAAAACCAAAATGTTAGCATACCTCAATGGAGCCTAACCACCATATGTGTTTTTCAAATTGCACACACTGAAATACTTTGAACTCACTTCAGTCAATGATGTATCAAGTGCTCGATTCATTAATGTAATAGTAACCCTTTTCATTTTTTTCTCCTTTACCAGCTTGCACTCGTCCAATTTGATAACAAATATCAAAATGCCTTTGCACTCTTCAAATGTTAAACCATAAAACTCGAGTATCTTTGACTGCAAGACAACTTAGTATTCAGCATCATGAAAGGTGTGCAAAGGGTCACATGACCACCTCACACCCAAATCTAGGTCAGGAAGGTGTCAATTTTGAGAAACTACTAATTAGAAAAAAAGGGAGCTCATTTTGGGGCCTTTTAGAAGAGAGAGAAAATAGGCTCTCAACCAATCAGGAGTGTGGGCCAACGTTACGTTGAAAATTCAAGAAAAGAAGATGAAAATAAGAAAAAGGAATAGTACTGTATGTTCGTAGAAGCATCACATTAATAAGGTGATCCAATTTGAATCTTTTAAAAAATTATTTTCTGTGCAGAATTTGATGATTTTGACACCACAAACGCGTTCGGAACGGCCCAAAACCCCAAAAATAGCACTGGAAATGCTGGAATCGGACATCCGGAGGCCCGAAAACAGCCAAAAAAGGCCCCAAAAGTGGATTTGCAGATAAACACGATTTGGTACCTTCTTCCCAAAACCCCAAAAACGGCACTGGAAACGCTGGAATCAGACATCCGGAGACCCCAAAAGTGGATTTGCAGATAAACACGATTTGGTACCTTCTTCTCGGGAAGAAGGTACCAAATCGTGTTTATCTGCAAATCCACTTTTGGGGCCTTTTTTGGCCGTTTCCGGGCCTCCGGATGTCCGATTCCAGCGTTTCCAGTGCCGTTTTTGGGATTTTGGGCCGTTCCGGAAGCGTCTGCGATGTCAGAAATTTTGCATAGAAAAATGTTGCTCTTATATGAACATTGAATGTAAAGCATGTGAAAGAGCAGCATAAAAACTAAAATTAGCAAGAAAACGCGATACGGGTTCTTAGGGAAAAGCAAAACAGTCTCTACGCGTTTTCATGCTAATTTCTCTATTCAACATAAATGCAGCTCGATATATTATTTCTCAACAAAATTCATGACATTAAGGTGACAATTTTGACAAACTGCACTAAGACAGAAAATTAGCACGAAAACGCGATATGGGGTCTTTAGGAAAACTAAAACTCTCTCTGCGCATTTTCATGCAAATTTTTCGAAGGAAGAAATAGGGACATCTGAATAACCCTCCAGACATTCTCTTGTGTCCTAGCAAACACCAGGTCATTGGATCATGCATCATGCAGGGAATTCATGTGTAGATGAGTGAGTCGATCTTTGCAAGAAGGGACTGTCAAGAAATTTAACTCGGTTAAGAGAACATAGATCTAGAACAGCATGCATAGATATAGAATAACATTGAAAAACCTACAACTCTGACCTGTTTTCTCCTTCTCCATGCTTTCGAAGCTGTCTTGCTGACCCTCGTGCTTTACAGTGCTTCCTGACTTCTGGAGTGGGTGGAGCTCTGGAGTGGTGTTGGATGAGGATGGAAGGGTGTTAGTAGAGTAGGAGGAGAGGGGGACTATGGGCTCAGGAGGGAACAGTGAGGCATAGTGGGAAGGATGAGGATGGATGATGAGGAGGAGAAAGAAAGTATGCAGGGAAGTGTGGGCTGAGCAGGGAAGAGTGAGGCACAGGAGGGAATCCAAGAAGCATTTATAAATGGCACAAATTCCAAGGTAGTAAGGGTCACATCCAGACATGTTAGAATTCAATTTCCTAGGGTGCGTGGGTCCCACCCACAGTGTGAGATACGACTTGTACCCCGCACGTGTGGTATTTATTAGAGTGTCTCCCTTCCTACTCTCCATCATCAGCATCCTCTTCATCACAGAGTACACTCAGATTACAGAGGCGTCACTGAGACTACAGAGGCACCACAAAGACCACAGAGAAGCATTACTCAGACTACAGAGGTAGCACCTTCATCGTCTAGCACATCCAGAGACAGCCTGCAGGTTAGTACAACTCAAACTTTCTTGTCCTGCATACTTTTAACTATTCAAACAAGTTTCTGTCTGAATGGGGAATAGCCAAACATCTGCGTCATTGAAATGGCCTTGTTTTTCCATACACTTACAAACACAAACCATTAGGAAAGCCAAAAGTTCCTTTTTGTAGGTATGCAAGACACCCTTTACATATTTTTTACAACATGATCAAGTAGAAAATCTCAAGAATAGGGCTGAGGGATTGCCCTTTTGGTTATTTCCTGCTCATCATACAAATTTGCATGAAAACGCAAGGACTGTTGTTTGCTCTTCCTTGAGTGTCATAATCGCGTTTTCATGCAAATCTGCATTTTGGCCTTTTTCTTTACACACTGAGGACTTTTGAAGCATTTCATGACCTGTTCTTCCAAGTTTCGGTTTCTACAACTACAATTTTTTTGTCTTTTCATATAGTTACAAGAACAGACCAGTAGGAAAGCCAAAAGTTCTCATATTTCTTTCACACAATCTAAGACAGAATTTCCTTGATGTAGGCATGAAATAAACCCTCTTCATAATTTGCAACACCATCCTCAGGTATAAAATCTCAAGATTTGCATGTAAATGCAAGGGAGAGTGTTTGATGTTTTTGAAGTAGCATAATTGCGTTTTCAATCAAATGTCTGTATGAAATTTTTTTGTGTCACTTTGAGGACTTTTGATGCATTCCAAAGGGTGCAATTGGCCTGTGATGCCATGCCAATAGATCCAGCTTGCTGCAAAGGTCCTAAATTGATGCATTCCAAAGGGTGCAATTGGCCTGTGATGCCATGCCAATAGATCCAGATTGCTGCAAAGGTCCTAAATTTAGGGAAGTTTTAAATTTGCATGAAAACGCGAGGAGAGGCCGTTTAGATTTCCATACTGCCCATATCGCGTTTTCATGCAAATAACTTCTAGATTGCTAGATGCTCTTGACCATTGCCCCCCAAATGTGAATCTTTTAGATTCAATTGAACCAGCAGTTTTAGAGGTAGAAATCTTTTCCTTATAAGGATCCTTATTTCAGTTTTATTTTTGATTTGTTTCAATATTTAATTTCTAAACTATCTTTTCAAATTTTCAGGCTCCACAACAAGTTGATCCAAATAGTTGTGGCTAGAGACTATTGATCCATGCTAAGTACATGCTTGCAAGCTACTTTGAGCTTCATCAGCCAGAGATTGTAAGAAGCTTATTCCTCTTTGAGCTTAAATATAATTTATAGTGGCACAAAGTAGTTAGAAGTATATGTAAATGCTCATGTCTTTTATTGCAGATGAGGAAAGACAGCTTTGGCTCTGACTATGTGTATAGTTTTAGAGCAGACACAATTTTGAAGCTCTTGAACCATCCCTCCTCCAAACCAGCTGTGCAAGATACATTTGAGGTTGGTGAGAGTTCTAAAGACCATGGTGGTGTCATTCATCTAGATGCAGATGATTTGGAGGAGAAGACACAAGGACATGGAGATGTAGGTATCCCACCAAATTTTGTAAAGGAAAAGGTGGAGGAGCAACAAACAAAAGTTGAAGAGGCAGCTGCTGGTCAGGAACAGGATGAGGAGGACAAACAACCAAGTGGACTTGGAGTGGAGAGCTTCCAGATCCCAGGCCTTGAAGACCTTGAAGATGCAGTGGAGACCTCGAGGCTTCAAAATCTTAGTGGGGATATTGACCAAGGACAACCTGATGATCATTTGGGATGATTTGGAATGATTATTTGTATAACATTCTTTTAATCTAGTGATGCTTATATGATTTGGGATGACTATGTATAAAATTAAAATGGAAGATGCTTTGCAAATGAATCCCTCTATCTCCATAGACTTGTCATGGTATTTATAAATAGATTTAAATGTATGAAAAGAGAGAGAGAGAGAGAGAGAGAGAGAGAGAGAGAGAGAGAGAGAGAGAGAAAGCATGTAGTAATTTGGTTTAAAATTGATCAATATATTAACAATGTCATTGTAAATCTTAACAAGTGGAGATCCTAACCAAGAGCAGCTACAAGATCATTTGGGATGATTATATGTATTGACTTCTTTGAATCTAGTAATCTATTAATCAAATGAAAGATGTTTTGCAACTGATACCCTCTATCTCCATAGACTTGACATGATATTTATAAATGTACGAAGAGAGAGAGACACTTTGAAAGCATGTAGACATTTGGAATAAAATTGATCACTTTATTAACAATGTCATTGTATAGATCCTAGCCAAGGACCAAAAGGTCATTGACTCTTTCCTGTACTCGCTCTTAATTCGAGCTTACAAAGAATGTTGATTGAGCAGTCCAATGTGTCTGACTGTCACAAAAAAAAAAGCATTTGCAGACTCAATGCAAGAGCTTTCCCTCGCAGGACCATCCACATCATCAATTGTTGTCTCCACAGCAACCTAGAGAGCAAGGGTTGATAAGGTTTGAGAATCAATATATTATTTGACTTTCATAGTAGTGTAGAAAAACTGAACAAAATATATGTTCTTTAGTACCTCCAATGATCAATTTAGCTGGATGTCAATAATCCCATCGGGGATATCTCCGCATTGAATTATACTTTCCCTCCTTTGAAGAACCTGTTAAGATGGTTGTTAAAAAAACACTAGAGTTGATTAATGAATTAAATAAACACAATAAGTTTACCTTCTTGTTGTTGAGCACGAATGCAAATCCTGCTGAAATTGTTCTGTTTGCCTCCATATGAATGTCGTGCCGCAATTGAGCAAGTGTACATTGCTGTCTGACTGATATAAAACTCACCAAGTTTCCATTCTCATTCACAGTAATGTCAATTGATACATTGTCAGGAGCAAACCCGTTTAGGTCTTGATCTAACAGAACAAGTTTATTTTCAATCATGGCAACAGGGCTAAGGTAAAAGTTAAGAAAACACCTAGATATTTGTGGCTTTTTGGGTTGTCCTCACCCTGCTTCCTTCCAAGCTTATCGAGAACACAATCCAATCTAAATTCCGAGCATTAAAAAAATCAAAGCAGGCTTCTTCCAAACCTGTCGAACACAATCCAATCTAAAACTTGAGCATCAGAAAAATCAAAAGCAGGTACCTTTTACAAAACAATACAATTTAAAATGGAAGCGGTTATAAAATGAAAGTGCTCATCTTGGCGAAGCAAAGTGCTCATTTCGTATAAGGATATGCAGCAGTTGCACTATCGTGTCGGCACTCAAAGTATACAGGTGAGTGGATCTGATTCAAAGATTGAACATTGAAAATAATTAAAAACCATATAGATAAAATATAAAGAAATAAAGCATGAGAATCATTTTGGCAAAGAACGCAAACTTTTGTCCTTGAATGTTTCAGATTGGAGGGCTAGCCATGCCTCTAGGTGCAAGATGAAGGTTGGAAGAGAGCTGGTGAGAGAGAGAAGGGCGCCGGAAGACTAGTTTGGGAGGGGAGAGTAGTTTGGGAGGGAAACCTAGTTTCAATAAGTAGTTTTTTTTGAAAAAGACATCAATGTCAGACTCAAAATCGTGATAGTATCTTTAGTTTTTTTTTTTAAAAAAAGACCTTGTCAGACTCAAAATCGTTATAGTATCTTGAACATTAACTATGGCACGCTTCTACGAACATAAAGTACTATTTGTTTTTCTTATTTTCACTTGTTTTTGGTGAAATTTCAACGTTACGTTGGCCCTCTCTTCATTGGTTGAGAGACTATTTTTCCAAATCCTAAAAGGCCCCAAAATGAGCTCCCTTTTTTCCTAATGTGTGCATTGATTAGCCCTCGAGCTAGTCATAACATCATGACAATAGATACTTGGGTGTCATTGGGATAGCCTAAATTCATCCCTAAAGATAATGGTCTTGCAAGAGGAGCCAATGGTCAGAACATTGAAGTTCCAGGTTACTTTAGCTATGAGATGTGGAATTTAGATTTCATGTTGCCATAGATCTCCTTGAGTATGATGTTGTCCTTGGTGGAACTTGGATACATGACTTGTTGTATTCAATTGATGAAGCCATGCAAACAACCACCTTGAACACTCCTACAAGCATTGTGAAATTGCTATTTATGGGAGGAAGAGACCTTGGAGGAGCTGGAACTTCCAACACTTCTTAACCGGAATATCCCAAGAATTATGGTTGGATTGGAACTTTCAAATAAAATCACCACAATCCAAGCACAACCTTATCCATAGCGAGAGCACAATCTCATGACCCTCGAGTTATGGGATTTGTTAGGTCAACAAACACTCACGGCTCATCCTAAAAGAATTCCATTCACACAAGACTTGAACAATGTATATAGAATCTAACCCCCTTACGTGTAAGTTTTTTGTGGTTGAGTATGTGTTAGAAGCAGATGTGATCTTGGGACATAAATGGACTATTGCTGCTTATGCACCACTGTGCTTTGCTAGCGATAGGGTAATCATGATGGTCAACGATATAAAGTTGACAGTACCATACTGCACGGAAGAGGGTCCAACCCTAATGGATTTCTATGAGGCTCAACGCAAAAAACTATAAGCCTCTTCCTCCTAAGCCCCTCTAAACAAAGACCTACCATCTGTATCAATGACCGACTCTGATAAAGCATCTATCCCTTCCACTCCATCCTCACCAACAATGTTCAATGCCAAAACCTCAAAATCAAGCTATTCTTGAAAAATTTTCCCATGTACAACCATCTATCTCTAACAAGAAACTCAAAGAAAAAACCCTAAAGCCAATGCCTCTTCATCGACAAACCTCACCAACGAAGACGACCACATACTCAAAAACCTTATCATCGACAGCCACTCCACAAGAGACTCTAGCCTCATCGTCAACAATGCCCATGAGTCTCAAATCTACAATCTCAGCGCCAACCAATGTGACGGAGGTCCCATAACCTTCCATTGCAACCAAAAAGAAAACTCCACCAAGACAGCCAAGATCAAGGTATCTTAATGGTATCAAAATGTGGGTGGAGAAGCAGCTACTTGTAGCTCAAGACAACTATGAAGGTGCCAGTCAAATTTGGGTGCCTCGACAGTCAAAGCCTCTTCCTCAACGCAGTACTCAGAGGCCAAGGAAAAAGAAAAGTACTCCACTACACCGTCCATAAAAGCCTATGCGAGTTCCTCAAAGAACTCCAATATATTAACAAGTGTAGGTAGCAAAAAGATTACTGCAAGCATAAGGATACTACAAAGGAAATAACAAAGCTTGGGTTCTAAGTAAACCAAAAGGTCCCCTAAGCTTGCACAAAGAAAGAAGCCTCAACACCAAAAGCATCAGCCCACCACCAATTTATAATGCTCATCAAAGATGGGTGCCTGTGCACGTGCTTCAACAACAAGGATACTATGATGGGTAATCCCATCATAAATCGAACAAAGTGAAGACAGTCTCCCCCTAACTTTAACCCCAACACCTTCACCTAAAGTTTGACATGAATGGAAACCCAAGAAACACCAAGTGAGTCACTCAACTCCTCTTGTGCATACAAGAGCTTGTGTGTTCACTCAACCCCATTGGCATACAACACCTACACAAGAGCTTGTGTGTTCAATCAACCCCATTGGCAACCACCCAGAAGCCTTGCCTACCGCCTCAACAACAATTGAGCCACAAATTCAAGAAGCAATACCTACGTCTGTAAGGGAGACTTATGAGCGCATTAGTGCACAAGAACCTATTGCTTGTAAGTCATACCCTATCTGAGCCATAGAATCATTTAAAATAAAAAATCATTAGAGTAAAATCCTGCAATCTCACGGGTTAAGCCTTCTTATGACTTAAATCGCTCACGAGTTAAGCCATCTCACGAGCTAAGCCCTCTCACGAATTAACAGTCTCAACGGGTTAAGCCCTCTCACGAATTAAGCTTCTCACGGGTTAAGCCCTCTCATCACAAATTAAGCCTTTCATAGCTTAAGCTCCTTCACATGTTAAGCCTTTCACGGCTTAAGCCCTTTCACGTGCTAACCCTTTCATGACTTAACATTTCACGGCTTAAGAAACTCCCAATGATCTTCAATAGCCATTATATTTTTGTTAAGCTTATAGGCTTACTATTCTTTTGGCTAAATTAATGTCACAGCTGCTCCATGAGTACATATCCACACTCATGCACTTGAGAACATTTGCACCAAAGCCTCACCATCAACAAATTTCCAAGTACATCTCTGGATGGGGGGGGAAAGCCTAGTCAATGGTACAACCCATCGCTTGGAATTTTCCTTCAAATTATAAACCTCTCCAAATGATGCTACCATCTTCACAAATCAATGATCTCCAATCCTCAGTGGATATCTATATTAGCCTCGAATGGAGGAGGAAGCTCCCTCAGATTCCTCGGACGAATCTCAGCCCCGTCATCCAGACTTACTTCATCACCACAACCCACAACCCAAAGGCGCACCCACAATTTGCGTCAATACACTAGGACAATACTTTGAAGGTAACACAAACATAGCTTTGCCCATTTCCTATAATGGACATGTGGTCAAAGACATCTTGGATGGAGGTGCTAGTGTAAGCATCCTCACACAAACACGTAGGGAAAACTGGGGCCAACCACACCTTATACAAACTATACATACTGTAGCTAACCCATTGGCGTGTAAGTTTTATGTGGTTCCCATAGGTGAAACAAAAGAAGCAATCATCCTTGGAGGAAGCTGGATCTAGAACGCCTACAAGTACAATCAACCAAGCTAACAACACACTACCCTCAAGCTTTCCCATGGCAAGGTAGTAATGATCCTCTGGGACGGGGAGTGAATCGACTCTGATCAAGTAAGTCTTCCACTGCCCCTGAACTACCACTAGAACTCAACCCACCACGAATACAGATTGGATTTCCACCCGAGAATGGTCTATCGGTGGCAACACCACATATACATATATCCTATGGTCCGCGCTAATCTCATATTCTTGGAGGTGTGGAAAGCTCTTGGAAAACCCACACTAATAAAAGAAGACACTTATATTCAAATATCACACGAAATGCGTTTAATGAATGTTAAGTCTTTCATTCCTAAAATTTATATTGGAAATAACCAGTTGGAGTGCAGATTTCATGTTATAGATGTAGGAGTACTCCAAGGCCGGATAATAATCGAAAAAGAGTGGATTGATGCCACTCATTGATCGATTCATGCAAAGAAGTGACCACCATGGAAATCAATGGGAAGGCCACCATCCTCTTGTGTCACCAAGAGGAAATCATACACATGCCCTCACCCTCGACTGTGCCCTTCCCCCTCATGCCCTATCCTGACAATCAAGCCTCGTTGTTGCCGACATTGCCCCTCAACTCTACAACCTCGACCACCCACAGTACAAGTACCCCGACCTTATATCTTTATCATGACAATCAATGGTGGGTGCCAAAGAATCTTCTTGCCACTCAAGGATTCTACGATGGCTACACATAACTATGGATCCCCACATGGCCATCTCTAAAACCTAAGTGCAAAAAGCCAAGTAAGCCAACAAACACCAACCCTAAGACAAAGCTTCAACATTGGCTAGTCTCCGACCACCTGTTAATGAACACAAGGCTACTATAAAGGCAACACTCACCTTTGACTACCTAAGCATGCTACTTGTGTTCATCCACCACATAACTCCCCAAGAAGCCGCGACAAAAGGTCCCACAACCACGGGTTTGGCAACCCCAAGCACAGCGAAGCCAACAACGCTGGGTGCCTACCAATGTGCTCCAAGCATAGGGCTTCCATGAAGGCAACACACACTTCTGGCTCCCCAAGCCACAATCGAAAGCTCTCCTCCGTGTCGACACCCACCTCATAGCTCAAACCCTCATCAACACAAAAGCCGAAAGCCTCGCCAACCACCACGGACCTTCATCACACTCTACAACGTTGGGTGCCCAAATGTCTCTTAGAAGCCTAAGGCTTCCATGATGGCAATTCCATCATTTGGCTCCCAAGGTATACCCCATTAGGAGTTCGCCCAAACCACACCCACCATGCCAATACATGTCCAATCGACAAAGATGGTTTGGGGACCAACGGTCAAGCAAGTCCCCTCCTCCTCCACAAAATCCTTCGGACTTGCCCACACCCGACCCATGGACACTCCAAAGCTCAATTCGCCCAACCCTTTCAACCCATGGGGAGCCTCAACCATGAAGCTGCACCCTTCCCCTCGACTTCGTCACCAAACGAAGGGGCAGTGCTACACATGGCTGAGCTTATCCAACCACTCAAAGATAAACTCAAAGGTAAGCTACTAGCCACATGGGCCACTCTGTAGTATAAAACCCTCTTTAGGGGTGCTGACCAATGAGAGAGAGAGAGAGAGAGAGAGAGAGAGAGAGAGAGAGGCCCATTATCATTTCTCAGAGTGGTGGAGTCATGAGACCGTTTCAGTTCATTTCTTTTTCCTCACTGAGCTAACTTCATCCTCGTTAAGATATTACTTTCTTTTGGAATTCACCTGTGCCTACACAAAGGGTTGCCTCAAAGACTTGTGTTCCATGCAGCTTAGTAGAACATCCTTCCCTGACCAATGGGTTGATTTGGAAAGTCTCCAACAAGGTGTCCTTGTGAATAATTATCCAATTCATGTTTCAGTAATGAAGTTGCTCTTTAATAGCGTGGATATGTTGTGAATAATCAACTTCCATATTGTGCATCCCTTGTTATAAGTTGCTACCTTCCACCACTGAATGTAGTCCTTCCATAGATGAAACTCAATGAGAGAGAGAGAGAGAGAGAGAGAGAGAGAGAGAGAGTACCTAGACTATTAATATAAGGTGCTTCAATAGCAATTCTCTACACCTCTTATTAGCACTTCTCAGCACAAAGAATTGAGAGAGAGAGAGAGAGAGAGAGAGAGAGAGAGAGAGAGAGAGGCCTGTAATCACTTCTCATAGTGGTGGAGTCGCCACTAGTTCTAGCCTTAAGCAAGTATATCCACGAAATATGTGACTTCGTTATTTAGCATTAAGCATGGGGAGTAAGGCCGCTTCATAAAGTCTAGCACCATTTTCTTACAAAGCATAGGCTTTTCTTACATGCGAGTAAGATGGCAAAGTGCCTCACCTTATATTAGGATAGGTGGGCGACACTATGTTAACCATTGAAGTGGTTAACAAAGTCAATCTTAATACAAAACTTTTCAAGCTACTAAACCTACCACCCCCTAGTTACAATGTATCATTAATTATAATCAAGCTACTAAACCTACCACCCCCTAGATACAATGTATCAAACAACTTCTAGTATGGCTTCGAGTTGATATATTGACATTAATTATCTCAATTTTAGACCATCAATTACTCATAGCATAAAGTGTAAAAAACACTTTTACATTAGAACCTTGATTAATTATCAACAAGCATTAATATAATGTACAATCATCTTTGAAGAATGTACTATGATGTGTTGCTAAGGGTGAGCATGTGAAATTTTTCATCCATGTGGTTGCAACTTCGTAGACTTTTCATGTGAATTTTCCTATCCTTATGGTTTCAATTTGTCATGTGATGTTCATGATCATGGGTAGCAAATAGCCCAAAGTCTTATGTAATTTTAGTCCATCCATGATCCATCTCATGTCATTTGTTTGAGATCACACTTTAACAGGAACATTTTGTTTTTTATCCACCATATTGCCGTGTTTAGAACGTCATTCGAGAATCTTTTGGCTTTTACGTTGAGACTTATTTGGGTGGTAATGCATGTGAGTGGGAGAATCATTTAAGGGAGTAGAAAGTGTTAGGTGGGCTTCCCACAGTGGGTCAATACGACAATAAGTGTTGTCATATAACTTGGCCAAGAGAGATCGTAAATGTTCCAAAGTTATTTGACAACACACTTAAGGCCTGTTCACATGTAGGGTAGGGTTTCCACCAACCATTAGCAACTTGGAATCAAAGTGGGCAGCAGATTGGAGTGTTGCCCATTTCAAAAACTGGAAGCCCTTCATTTTGAGTAATCCCCGGCCTTTGTCTTCAGCCTGTTAGGAGTTTATTTATTGCTTGGAAGACACTTTTTGAATAAATACATGTGAACTAAAAAAGGGGAACTAGTTCCCAACCAATTCGAAACTACAACCTACGTGTGAACATGCCACTAGTTACAATTCACTTAGAAAACATGGCCATACACATATGATTGAGGTAGGCATTTGCTCCTAGGAATGCAAGTTTGAGACCCTCATTAATTGCACCCCACAACTTCCAAGGTTCCATGGCCTAGTAGGTTGAGTGGGCTGTGGGAAAAGGCCCTTAACTAGGAAGAAAAAAATGAAGGAAAGAGGGCGAGGAAAGAAAAATGAAGGGGACTTCTCAAAAACGATGACTTGAGAAGCCGTTCTGATTGACATCGATTAACAGATTGACACACGTCTCTTTAGAGGTTGTTGTTATGCTGAAAAATTGCTTCATAGAATACCATTAATAAAGTGGGTGGGTGAGCTACCACGGGCCAAGTTGAAGAGGCCGGGCTTTTAACACGGCCACCAAATTTGGCGATTGGCCGG
Organism: Cibotium barometz; assembly: GCF_041138505.1. Taxonomy (NCBI): domain Eukaryota; kingdom Viridiplantae; phylum Streptophyta; class Polypodiopsida; order Cyatheales; family Cibotiaceae; genus Cibotium; species Cibotium barometz. The sequence continues at coordinate 28,604,091 of NC_141075.1, read as the reverse complement.
CCGCCCAAGGGCAGCATTTAATGCAAAGCTGGTAGCCATGGTCATGGGTTGGTGAAAAATTAGACCGTTTGAAACGACGGCTGTTTTTTTATTTTTTTTGCATGCACACGTCGCTGGCAGACTTGCTATAGCCGGTAAATGCCCACCTGGCACCAACGGTGCTAAATGTAGCGCGGCATTGCTGCATGTCGTAGATGGGCTGGACGCCCGGCGGTAAACCGGCTCATGCCCCTGGCGCCATCGAAATGAATCACATTTGCGCCGTCGTTTCTGCAATGCCTTCTGCTTGGCACCAGAAATGCCCGGCTGTTTTTAGCGGCGCCTCCTCCAAATTCAGCAGCTGAGGAGAGTCTTTAAAAAATCCCCTGGTTAAAGCGTTTTTTTAAAACGAAGTTATTGCAATTGTAATTTCTACGGTGCATATTATTTTCTTGACAAATAACTAGACAGCTGGCACTCTGAAGAAAAATTTACTTCACATTATGGGGAACTATGGAAATTAAAATTAGGCCCTAAAGTGCCAGCGTAGGCCATTTTCGGCTTGTCTCGTTGGCAGGTTGCAGCCACCTGTCCTTCCTGGCCTTTATGCATTGTGAAATTTTGTCTTCTTCTGGTCCACATTTAATGCCAATATGAGTCGCTGCTAGCGCACAAATCCGACTTCCTGGAATTATTAACTGGGCTAAGGGTCCAGACTCCATTGCTCTATATTTGGAGCTTGACATTTTTGTATACCATCATCATTGGTGCATTGTTATACCTCATTCTATACCTCACTCTAGGCTCCAACTAAACATCTTATATATCTTGTCCATTCCATCAAGCACCGTATGCTAAGCTCGTTTATATGCCACAAGAACATTTTAGGGTAATAGCAAGTACGTATTGTGTGAGTTTCTTGCCATTGCCTTTACTGCCCACTGCTTGCCTAAAGCTCGGAAGTGACAGCGTCACAGCTCCTCGAAAGGCTGGCTTCTATTTATGGTATACTAGGTAGAAACAGTTTTTCAAATTCCAATGCCCATGTTCTCGTCGAGTACTCATCTGTGTTATCTCTGTACTCACTGGCAAGCTCATCTGCTTCTCTGACATCCTTGGGAGCCTGCGACGACGTTGGAACCGTTAACTTCTTCATGTGTGGTCACTGATTTGTGACCTGTCTTCTTGAAAACTTGAAGACCAGGGTCCAGTAGAGGTAGTTCATGCTTATTAGGTGAAGTGCTAGGTGCCGTTACACCATAGATCACATGTACGTCACAGTCCTGCTCCAACCGCCAATACTGATGATGGTGTCTGTCTAAACTTGTGAAGTTCGCTCTTTGCAGTTCGAATTTCGCAGTCTGTATTGCTGTTTCTGCTTTATAATAAATCTGAGGAGTACCTGCAGAGGATCCTCTCGCAAGTTCGGGCCTTCAACTCTCTCTCTCTCATACACAGACACATACTGTCGTGAGCACAAATCTACGCAAGTGCTTACTACACTAATCAAGATCTTCAATGGCCGCTTACAGTAGCAAGGACGCCGTTCTGGATGTTCATCCGATCAAGACCCGTTTTGTGGGCGGAGGGCTGAGTCCTCTAAGCTTGAGCCTATGGAAGACCAATGTGAAGGATGTTAATGAGGATGTATCTGCAGTGTTGACATGGAGGGATCTGACGGTGGAGGTTCTCAGTTGGAAGGGGGAGACCAGAACGGTTCTTCAAGGGTTGACAGGGTATGCGGAGCCGGGGAAGTTGATGGCCATTATGGGTCCCTCGGGGTCCGGCAAGTCCACCATGCTGGATGCCCTCTCAGGTATCAACATGATCGTAATCAAGACCAAGACTCTCTGTGTTTGGCTTAGCTTCCAATCAAACTAAAGCTTATTCTTGCAGTCTTAAGCTCTGCCACAGGTTGCGTTTGGCTAAGCTCAGTATTAATCAGTTGAGGCTTTTTGTTTTGTCGGGCTTCCCAGGGAGGCTAGCTACAAACACAGTGCAGACTGGCAGCGTGCTTTTAAACGGGCACAGGAAGAAGCTCTCCTATGGGACCGCAGTAAGGTTCTGACTAATTTGTTTTCTTAATGAATCTGTAGTGTGCTTACAGTTTTCCTTAGTCAACAATTAATTATCATATAAATCATAATTATTTTTCACTTAGTGTCAATGCTGTCTTGGTCCAGGCCTATGTAACTCAGGAAGATAATCTGGTTGGGACGTTAAGTGTGCGGGAGAGTATACGGTACTCGGCGCAGCTGAGGCTGCCCGGGAGCATGCCGCAGGAGGAGAAGAGGGCGGTGGTGGAGGCGTCGATATTGGAGATGGGGCTGCAGGAATGCGCGGAAACCCCTGTTGGCAACTGGCACATCCGTGGCATTAGCGGCGGGGAGAAGCGCCGCCTTAGCATCGCAATCGAAATTCTCCTACGCCCACGCCTCCTGTTTCTTGACGAGCCCACGAGCGGTCTCGACAGGTAGAGTGCCTATGACTCCCCCTTAATAGATTCTTAATCCAGCTTATGAAGTGTAATCAATTCGTGTAAGTTAAGATTTATCCACTAACCTTGCATTACTTGATTTTCCTTTGCTTGATGGGACATCTTATTGACATACAATGAAATCGAAGTACAAGGGTTGGGGAGAGACAGAAACTTAGTGTAAGGTTAAGCGTGCGAAGGGGAACTTAGCTTGATGTTAAGCTTAAGAAATTTGTAATAATTATAACTTGAAATGATCCTTGTGTTAAAGTAATCTTCCATAATAAAAGTCAATATAGATAAAAAAAAAGAGTTCACTATGTAGCGCTGATCTAAGAAGTCAATGATTGGGCAACACAAAATGAAAAAACAGGCATAAAATGCCAAACAGGCAGTAAATGTCCTCTAGCTTCTTTTGATTGCTTTGGACAATAACCCTAACATTAGAAATTCTTTTCGAAGAGTCTTTGCTGTGTGCGTGTGTGTGCGCGCGCGCGCGCGTGCGTGTGTGTGAGAGAGAGAGAGTTGGGGGGGAGGCGGGCAATGGGGGGGAAATGTTAACGTTGGTTGATCGTGTGTTTGCTGTGCGCGCAGTGCCTCTGCTTTCTTTGTGACTCAAACGTTAAGCAATCTGGCGAGGGGTGGACGCACCGTCATAGCCTCCATCCACCAGCCCAGCAGCGAGGTCTTTGAACTCTTCGACACCCTCTTCCTCCTCTCCGGCGGCAAGACCGTCTACTTCGGCCAAGCTGCTGAAGCATGCAACGTACTGCCCTCATCATTCTCAATCATCGTCACTTTAGTTCTCTCTTAAATCATCGTAACCTTAAGCTAACCACATGCCTCTAATCTTAATGGTTGTTTAATTTCTCGATCACTGTGTGATTTAACTGTTCTTAGGTGTTAATCTATTATGGGTGTTTATAACGTATTGCAAATTAGTTGCCACTTATCACCACTAATTGCGTTCTTGTTTTGCAGTTCTTTGCGACTTCTGGCTTCGCTTGCCCTCCTCTACGTAACCCTTCTGATCACTACCTGCGTTGCATTAATGCGGACTTTGACAGAGTAAAAACAACTCTGAAAACGGCCTATAAGATCTCGGTGAGTTTTCAATTAAAATGTATATGTTGTGATTAACCTCGTCAAGCCAGCCAATGGGTAGTTTGTGGTTGAGGAGTTAGATTAATCATGCCATTTTAAGCGATGTCAACAGTCAAGCTATATTATAGCTTATCACGTCAATCCGTTTAAACTAATCTTGTGAACCTACTTGAACTATTCACTTCAACCTATTTAAATAATCAACTAACTGAATTTGCCATGTTTTTATTTGCACAGAGTGACAACACGCCTGATCCTTTTGAGAATCAGAAGACGACTCAAATTATAAACACTCTTCTCGAGTCTTACAATGATTCCGAGTATGCCTTAATTGCAGCTTCAAAGGCCTACGAGGCTTCGCAGAGAGTGAGTGCCCATCTCCACCCACAAGTAATACAAGCGAGCAAAGCAGAGCTATGTGGCTGTCATGAATTCATGCCTTCTTATGGCTCTTTATTATTTTAATTAGTAGTGTGTTTTTTCTAAACTCTTCTAATTAACTAGCTAGCTGGGTGCGTTTCAAAAATGAATTAATGACGTGTTTGACTTTGTGATTTTGCAGAAAGGAACCGTGTTGGATTCATGCGGCAGCCAAGCAAGCTTTCTGAAGCAGGCCGCCACCTTGACACGGAGGTCTTTCACCAACATGTCACGTGACGCGGGCTACTATTGGCTGCGCTTGGTTATCTACATCCTAGTCAGCATCTGCGTTGGCACCATCTACTACAACGTGGGCACCAGCTACAATGCAATCTTGGTATGTGTGCGCACGTTGAGCTTGCTTAAAACCACATTCTCTCTTAATACTCAGTGATCTTGTTAATAGCTAACCTCGCTCTCCTGGCATCGCTTACAATGGCAGGCTAGAGGTTCCTGTGGAGCTTTCATTTTTGGCTTTGTGACTTTCATGTCCATAGGAGGCTTTCCTTCGTTTGTAGAAGATATGAAGGTGAGCTATATATGCTCATTTCTGTCCACTTCGAAAAGTACCTTAGCATGTGGAGATCAATGTGCCCTCTTAACGGTTGTTAAGGATCTGATTGTGCCCATTGACCTCTGCTTCATGGTAGTTTAACACCCCCCCCCTCCCCCAACTCCTCCTCCTCTTTGGATTGATGGCAGGTGTTTCAAAAGGAGAGGCTAAATGGGCACTATGGAGTTTTTAGCTTTGTGGTGGGAAACACTCTTTCCTCTATCCCATTCCTATTTGTCATATCGGTAGCGTCCTCTTCCATCTGCTACTTCATGGTTCGCCTGCACCCGGGCTTCGAGCACTATGCCTTCTTCACACTCGGCCTTTTCTTCAGTGTTATGGTGGTGGAAGGCCTCATGATGGCCATTGCAAGTGTAGTTCCCAACTTCCTTATGGGCATCATCACAGGAGCAGGCATTCAGGTCTCCCTCTTTTACCTCTCTTCGTCAGTGTTCTACTAGGGTTTGCAGCAGAAAAGTATTATCAATGCACACAGTGTTGCATATATTCCCGTGTTTGATTCATATTCTTGAGACACTGAGTCTTCTGACACTGCATGTGCACACACTCATGCGCATGCCCCCCAGGCGCAGGCATGCACTGGCTCACACATGTATAGGACACATGAAACAATGGTCTTTGATGCTAATATCTGTCTGAGTGGCTGCGTGTGTTTAAACCAAATGTTTGACATTGTGGGATGTGCTCTCATCAAGCTTTTTGTGTGTGATCTTACTCAGGGTATATTCATGTTAGTCGCTGGCTACTTCCGCTTGCCAAATGACATTCCGCGTCCAATATGGAAGTACCCAATCTCATACATGAGCTTTGATTTCTGGGCTCTCCAGGTATCTTCTTCTTTTAGTCATGTTGGTGCAAACCTACCATGTAAAAATGAAGGAGGTGGTGTTGGGTTCTGATACGTGTATATACAGGTGCTGAGCTATAAGACGGTGTAGTTTTTGCTCCATTAATAAAGCTTTAAA